>NC_057714.1:50762791-50830712 GCF_004010195.1 Chiloscyllium plagiosum | reverse complement strand
GTATGCCTTCTTAACAGCACTGTCCACCTGGGTGGCAACTTTCAGGGATCTATGTACATGGACTCCAAGATCCCTCTGCACATTCATACTACCAAGAATCTTGCTGTTGACCCAGTACTCTGCCTTCCTGTTATTCTTCACAAAGTGCATCACCTCACATTTAGCTGCATTGAACTCCATTTGCCACCTCTCAGCCCAATTCTGAAGTTTATCCAAGTCCCCCTGCAACCTGTAACATTCTTCGGAAATGTCCACTACTCCATCGACTTTAGTGTCATCTGCAAATTTACTAATCCATCCACCTATGCCTACGTCTAAGTCATTTATAAAAATAACAAACAGCAGTGGTCCCAAAACAGATCTTTGTGGCACACCACTAGTAACTGGACTCCAGGCTGAATATTTTCCATCGACCACCACTCGCTGCCTTCTTTCAGAAAGCCAGTTTCTAATCCAAACTGCTAAATCACCCACAATCCCATGTCTCTGCATTTCCTCCAATAGCCTACCATGTGGAACCTTATCAAAGGCTTTACTGAAGTCTATATATACCATGTCAACTGCCCTATCCTCATCCACATGCTTGGTCACCTTCTCAAAAAACTGAATGAGGTTTGTGAGACATGTTCTGCCCTTGATGAAACCATGTTGACTAAATGAAATCAAATTGTTGCTTGCTGGATGATTATTAATCTTAGCTCTTATAATCCTTTCCAAAATATTCCTACAACAGAAGTAAGGCTCACTGGTCTATAATTACCTGGGTCATCTCTACTGCCCTTCTTGAACAAGGGCACAACATTTGCAATCCTCCAGTCCTCTGGTACTAACCCTGTAGACAATGACAACTCAAATATCAAAGCCAAAGGCTCTGCTATCTCCTCCCTAGCTTCCCAGAGAATCCTCGGATAAATCCTATCCAGCCCAGAGGACTTGTCTACTTTCACTCCTTCTAGAATTGATAACACTTGTTCATAACAAACTTTGATCCTTTCTAGTCTAACATCACGTACCTCATTTTTCTCCTCTACAATATTCTCCTTTTTCTGAGTGAAAACAGATGACAAATGTTCGTTTAGCACCTTTCTGATCTCCACAGGATCCACACTCAACTTCCCACTTCTGTCTTTGACTGGCCCTATTCCTACCCTAGTCATCCTTTTATTCCTCACATACCTATAGAAAGCTTTAGGGTTCTCCTTTATTCTATTTGCTAAAGACTGCTTGTGTCCTCTCTTTGCTCTTCTTAACTCTCTCTTTAAATCTTTCCTAGCTGATCTGTAACTCTCCATCACCTCATCTGAATTATCTTGTCTCATCAACACAAAAGCCTCCTCCTTTTGCTTAATAAGAGATGCAATTTCTGTCATAAATCAGGTTCCCTTACCTTATCACTTCCTCTCTGCCTGACAGGGACATACCTATCAAGGACACGCAATATCTGTTCCTTAAACCAGCTCCACTGGTCTGCATCCCCTGCATTTTGCTACCCCATTCTATGCATCCTAATTCTTGCCTAATCGCATTATAATTGACCTTGCCCTATTGATAACTCTTGATCCTTTCCATCACTAAACTAAACGTAAATGAATTTTCCATTTTAATATTATTTTCTGTAGGTAATGAAAGCTAGTTTATTTTATATATAAGGTGCTATTGAAACATCCTTAATGTTATTAAGGCCATAGATAAGGTATAGAGTGAGATGGCTCGTAGATTTAGAAAAGTTATTACCATCAGAATCAGTCACATAGATGGATGACTGTCAGGAAAGTTAAGATGATATTTCAAAAGTCTCTGGTGGCTATCAAAGATATTCCATTTTTGGAACTGTTGAAGAGGATAGTCTCTCCAAGGAAAATGGGTCAGTCAGTTAATAAACGTTTCAAACGATTCTTACGTTAGGCACTATTTGATAAGATTTCATAGAATTATTGTTATAGGGGACTCTCCTGTCAGGGTCAGAGACAGGACATTCTGTGGCAGTGACTGTAAATTTAAGGTGGTTTCCCGATGCTAGGAGTAAGAATGTCTCTGCTAGTTTCAAGCATATTGTTAAAGATGAGATCAAGAAGCCAGAAATTATTGTACACATTGATAGAAATGGCATTTTTAAGGAAAAGATTAAAACAGTACCGAGTGAATTTAGGAGGTTAGATAGAAGATTAAAAAATAAAACCTTAAAAGTAGTAATTTCTGGTTTACTCCCAATGCCAAACTCAAATAAGGGAAGGAACAAAAAGTTAGAGGAGATAAATCAAAGGCTGAACTGGTGTATTGTTCAGGGATTTAGGTTTTTGGACAATTGGAATGTCTTTTGGGAAAGAAAAAAACTGTTCAAAAGAGTTGGGTATAAGGCAAACTGGAAAGGGACCCAATTACTTAGCAGGGAGATTTGCTCATTCTATTAAGGGAAACTTTACACAGAGAGAAGGCGAGTGGAGGAATTCTAAATACCAGTATAAATGGAAGGATTGATGGGGAAGGTTCTAAATATGAGGAAAGCACATCAATTAGAAAATAAAGACAAGAGAGAATCAGAATATGTAGTAACTCTGAAGAACATAATTGCATTCTGGATGTAGGTTTGCTCGCTGAGCTGGAAGGTTCATTTCCATACCTTTCGTCACCATACTAGGTAACATCTTCAGTGGGCCTCCGGGCAAAGCACTGCTGATAATTCCTTATCTTTTTCTCAGGGGGTGGTAGATGAGGTCTAACTCAATGTGTTTGTTGATAGAGTTCCAGTTGGAATGCCATGCTTCTAGGAATTCTCATGTGTGTCTCTGTTTGGCTTTTCCTAAGATGAAACCTTCAAGACCATCAATAATTCCCTTACTGGCATAAAATTCACTAAAGAGGAGGAAAACAACAACAAACTGCCATTCCTAGATGTCACAGTAGAGGGAACAGCCAATAGGGAACTTCAAACCAGCGTCTATAGGAAAACAACACATATGGACCAAATATTGAACTACAGAAGCAATCATCCCAACATCCACAAACAAAGCTGCATCAGAACATTATTTCAATGAGCCAACACATACTGCAGCACAAAGGAACTACGCAGAGCAGAGGAAAATCACCTATGCCATGTATTCAAAAAGAAAGGGTACCCAATGAACACAGTCCACCGATTTCTCAGCAACAAACCTAAACAAGCAGACAAAACACATCCAGAAACCCTAGCCACTCTCCCCTACATCAAAGACATCTCGGAAATGACTGCCAGACTACTCAGACTCCTTGGCATCATGGTAGCCCACAAACCATCAACACACTAAAACAGCAGCTAATGAACTTGAAAGACCCTATACAGACAACAAGCAAAACAAATGTCATTTACAAAATACCGTGCAAGAATTGTAACAAACACTACATTGGACAAACAGACAGAAAACCAGCCACCAGGATAGATTACATACAGATAAGGGAGGACACCACTTTGACTGGGACAACACATTCATCCTAGAACAAGCCAAACAGAGTCAAGCATGAAAATTCCTAGAAGTATGACTTTCCAACCAGAAATCTATCAATAAACACATAGAGTTAGACCCCATCCACCACCCCCTGAGAAAAACAGGAAATTTCATCACCACAGGAAATGACATCACAACCCAAAGAAACCCAAACATATAAATAGAAAGCAGGAATTATCAGCAGTGGTGCGCCTGTAGGCCCACTGAAGATGTTACCTAATAGGGTGACGAATCGTCTGGAAATAAACCTTCCAGCTCAGCGAGCAAACGTACATCCAGAACCTCAACCCGAGCTACAAATCTTCTCAAAACTTGCTAATGTAGTTGCATTTATTTCAAGTCAAGGGGCCTTACAGGTAAAGCTGATGAACTCAGGGCATAGTTAAGAACATGGGATTGGCATGTCATAGCTATTTCAGAAACTTAGACAAGACTGGCAGCTCAATGTTCTGGGTTTTAGATGCTTTAGGAAGGATAGAAAAGGAAGCAAGAAAGAAGAGGAGGTGGTGTTTTTGATTAAGGTATACATTAATGCTGTAATGAGGGAAGATATTTCTGAAAAATCATCCAATGACGATAAGTGAGTAGAAATTACAAATAAGAAAGGAAATATCACTTTGATGGGATTGCACTGTAGGCCCCCCAGTGGTAAAAGAGAAATTGAGCAAAAAGTATGCATGGAGATCTTAGATATATGTAAGCATAATAAGGTGGCAATAATGTGGATTTTAATTTTCCTAATATTGACTGGAACTACCATTGTGTTAAAGGTTTGGATGGTGAAGAATTTCTCAAATGTGTTCAAGAAAATTTTCTTTATGGAAAGTGTAAAAATAGAAAAGACCCCTGGGCTGGATGGGATTTATCCTCGGATTCTCTGGGAAGCCAGGAAGGAGATTGCAGAGCCGTTGGCTTTGATCGTTATGTCGTCTTTGTCGATAGGAAAAGTGCCAGAAGACTGGAGGATAGCAAATGTTGTCCCCTTGTTTAAGAAGGGGAGTAGAGACAACCCTAGTAATTATAGACTAGTGAGCTTTACTTCAGTTGTGGGTAAAGTGTTGGAAAAGGTTATAAGAGATAGGATTTATAATCATCTTGAGAGGAATAAGTTGATTAGGGATAGTCAACACGGTTTTGTGAAGGGTCGGTCATACCTCACAAACCTTATTGAGTTCTTTGAGAAGGTGACCAAACATGTGGATGAGGGTAAAGCGGTTGATGTGGTGTATATGGATTTCAGTTAGGCATTTGATAAGGTTCCCCACTGTATGCTATTGTACAAAATACAGAGGCATGGGATTGAGGATGATGTAACAACTTGGATCAGAAATTGGCTAGCTGAAAGAAGACAGAGGATGGTGGTTGATGGGAAATGTTCATCCTGGAGTTCAGTTATTATTGGTGTACCACAAGGATCTGTTTTGGGACCACTGCTGTTTGTAATTTTTATAAATGACCTGGATGAAGGTTTAGAAGGATGGGTTCATAAATTTGCAGATGACACTAAAGTCAGTAGAGTTGTTGATAGAGCTGAAAGATGTTGCAGGTTACAGAGAGACATAGATAGGCCTCAGAGCTGGGCTGGGAGGCAGCAAATGGAGTTTAATGCGGAAAATTGTGAAGTCATTCACTTCGGAAGGAACAACAGGAATAAAGAGTACTGGGCTAATGGTAAGATTCTTGGTAATGTAGATGAGCAGAGTGATCTTGGTGTCCATGTGCATAGATCCCTGAAAGTTGCCATCCAGGTTGATAAGGTTATTAAGAAGGCAAACGGTGTGTTAGCTTTTATTGATATAGGGATTGAGTTTCAGAGCCATGAGGTCATGCTGCAGCTATACAACGCTCTGGTGCAGCCACACTTGGAATATTGTGCACAGTTCTGGTTACCACATTATAGGAAGGATGTGGAAGCTTTGCAAGGGGTTCAGAGGAGATTTACCAGGATGTTGCCTGGTATGGAGGGAAGATCTTATGAGGAAAGGCTGACAGACTTGAGGCTGTTTTGTTTGAGAGAAGGTTGAGAGTTGACTTAATTGAGACATATAAGATTATCAGCCGGTTGGATAGAGTGGACCGTGAGAGCCTTTGTCCTCGGATGGTGATGGTTAGCCCAAGGGAGCTTTGAATTGAGGGGTGATAGATATAGGACAGATGTCGGGGTAATTTCTTTACTGAGGGAGTAGAAAGGACATGGAGCACACTGCCTGCAACACTAGTAGACTCGCCAACTTCAAGGGCATTTAAGTGGTCATTGGATAAACATATGGATAAAAATGGAATAGTGTAAGATAGATGGGCTTCAGAGTGGTTCCACAGGTCAGCGCAACATTGTGGGCCAAAGGGCCTGAACTACAATGTAATGTTCTACTTTCAATGTTTTTTATCAATATGTGGATGCTCCTACTAGAGAAGGAGCAAAACCAGACTTCCTTTTGGGCAATAAGGCAGGGCAGGTGATTGAAATAAAAGTGGGAGAACACTTGGGGTCCAGCGATCATAATTCTATGGAAATGGATAAGCCTTCCATAAATGTTAAAGTTTTTTTTTAATTGGAGTCAGGTAAATTTTAATGGTATGAGACAAGAACTTTCAAAAGTTGATTGGAGTTGACTGTTCACAGGTAAAATTATGTCTGAAAGTGAGAGGCATTCAAATTTGTGAAGATGAGATTTTAGAGGCATTTTTGTTCCTGTTGGAGTGAAGGGTAAGGCTGATAAGATTAAGGAACAATGGATGCATAAAGATATTGAGGTTCTAGTAAAGAATAAAAGAGCATCTTATTTTAGATATAGACAACTTGGTTCCATTCAATCTCTTAATCAATATAGATTGTTGGGGCATTCTTAAGAAAGAAATCAGGAAGGCAAAGAGAGGATATGAGATAGCACTGGTAGATAAAGTTAAGGATAATCCAAAGAGACTCTACAAATACATTTAAGAGCAAGCGGGTAACTAGAGAGAGAGGGTAGAGCCTTTTCAAGATCAAGGAGGTCATCTTTGTGTTGAATCTGTGGAGATGGGAGAGATACTAATACTTTGCGTCAGTTTTTACTGTGGAGAAAAAGTCTAGAGAATGCAGAGAAATAAACTTTGATGTTTTAAAACCAGTTCACATTACAGAAGAGGACGTTCAGGAGGTCTCAGAGAATATAAAGGTAGATAAATCTCCAGGAACTGACCTAATGTATCCCCGAACATGGTGGGAAGTAAGGGAAGAAATTACGAGACCCTTTGCAGAAATATTTGCATCATCTATAACGGGGGGTGAGGTGCCTGATGACTGGAGGGTGGCTAATGTTGTACCTTTGTTTAAGAAAGGTTGTCAGAAGAAACTGGGGAACTGTAGAATTGAGAGTCTGATTTCTGTTGTGGGTAAATGTTTGGAGGTGATTATAAAAGATAGGATTTATAGACATTTACAGAAGCACAAATTGATTAGGGATAGTCAGCATGGTTTTGTATGAGGCAAATCATGTCTCACAGACCTGATTGAGTTTTTTGAGGGGGTTACCAAAAACATTGATGATGGCCAAGCAGTAGGTGTTATTTATTTGGATTTTAGTAGAGCATTTGACAAAGTTCTGCATGGTCGAACTAATTAGTAAAGTTAGGTCACATGGGATTCAGGGTGAGCTTGCCAACTGGATACATAATTGGCTTAATGGCTGGAGACAGAGAGTAATGGTGCTTTTTGAACTGGAGGCCTGTGACTAGCAGTGTCCACAGGGATCAGTTGTGGGTCTTTTACAATTTATATAAATATTTTGGATAAGAATATGGAAGGCATGGTTAGTAAGTTTGCAGGTGACACCAAAATTGGTGGCACTTTAGACAGCAAAGAGGCTTTTCTAAGATTGCAAAGGGATCTTGATCAAATGCAACGTATTGCATTTTGGTACAACAAACAAGGATAAGGCTTATACAATTAATGGTAGGGCCTTGGGTAATGTTGTAGATCTTAACGACTTAGGGGTGCAGGTACTTAATTCTTTAAAGTTTGTGTCACTTATTGACAGGATGGTTAAAAAGGCATTTGGCACACTTGCCTTCAAATGTTGAGGTTGTACAGGACATAGGTGATGCCTCTTCTGGAATACAGAGGAACCTCAATTATTCGAATGAGATGGATGGGCACTATTTCATCCGGATAATTGATTATTCAGTTAATTGATTCAATGCCTCTCCTCTAGGAATCAGAGTTTTCTGAAGTTTCCTTTTTCTTCACTCCAACTGCCTTGCTCCCTCTCTCTGCCTCAGGGTTTGTTTCTGAGCAGACACACACTTGCATAAAAGGGACCTGCAGCATTGCTGAAGCCTCCCCATGCCCCAATCAGTTCAATGGGATTGACACAGCGACACTTGCTACGTTTACTTCCCATTCAGGAGACTCGGCAGAAGCACACTGTGCACGAGCCCTCGCACCCCCACTCCCACTCCCACCCCTATCCCCATCCACTCACGCAATGGTATCCAATCCCAACCACGTCGCCCAGGCCGCCCCCAAACCCGTCCAAGCACGCACCCTGTCCGGCCCTGCCCCTGCCTCCACCCACCCAAACCCACATTCTGCCCACCAGTCAGCGCCCCCGCCGCTCCATCTCCGTCGTCCGCTCTGCACTACTGTGCCCCTGTCCCTGTCCTCCCCGCCCTCTGGGGGAGCCGGACTGGACACCAAGAGTAAGACTGCTGCTGCCAGTGTACCCCACACTCACCCCACACACCCACCACCACCACACATCCTGTTTTACCAAGTTCCATCTTTGCCCTGTACAGGACAATGTTGGAGAGATTATCTGGGTAAGCAGGGTGTACAGGACAATGTTGGAGAGATTATCTGGGGAAGCGGGGTGCAGGGAACACACCTGCTTAGAGCTCCAGGGAAAGTGTGGGGAGAGAGACAGAGAGAAGGGGAGGGCAGGCAGTCAGTCATTTGAAGATGGTGCTTGGAGACCCATCGATGTCCAGGATTGTTCTCGGCAGCATTTCAGTAAGCCGAGTTCAGTTTTAATCATTATAAATAAAAGACACGATCAGTGTTGGAAATCCTGCTTTGATTTAATGTTTCTATCGAGACCTTGAAATCTCCTTCAGATAATCCAAATTTTGGATAATTGATATGTGGATAATCGAGGTTCCTCTGTACTGTGTGCAGTTTTGGTCATCCAGTTATAGGAAAGATATTGTCAAATTGGAGAAGATTCAGAAGACATTTACCAGGATGTTGCCAGGTATTCAAGGTTTGAGTTCTAAAGATAGGTTGGGACTTTTTTCACTGGAGCAAAGAAGGTTGAGAGGTGACCTGATAGAAGTTTATAAGATAATGAGAGGTGTAGATAGAGTTGATGGTAGTTGTCTTTTCCCTAAAATGGGAAATTTCAAGATTAGGGGACACATTTTTAAGGTGACGAGAGAGATTGAAAAAAGACATAAGAGTCAATTTTTTTACAAAGGGTGGCTTGCATGCGGAATAAATTTTCTGAATAAGTGGTGGATGCAGGGTCAATCAAATATATATGTGAATAGGAAAGATTTGGAGGGATATGGGCCAGGAGCAGGCAGGTGGGATTAGTGTAGTTTGGGATTATGTTCAGCATGAGCTGGTTGGACCAAAGGGTCTACTTCCATGCTTTATGACTCTGAGTCTAACAATACTAATGTACTTAGTTGCAGTATAGAGAACAGAGTAAATATAAATTGCACATTTTTGTTCTTTGTTTTTTCACATGATGTGGGAATCACTGAACCAACTGTTTTTTTTCACAACAAATTATACCTTCATTGTCACCATTACTCAGATTAGCTTTCGGTTTCAGATCTACCAACTTGAGTTTAAATTTCAACCACAAAATGTAGATCTAGTGTGATCTGTAGGTGAGAGCAGGTAAGGATGATAGATTTCCTTCCCTAAAGGACATTAGTGAAACAGCATAGTTTTATGATAACTGATGATAGTCTCATGGTGATGTTTATGGAAACTTGTTTTTAATTCCAGGATTATGCATTGATGTTAAATCCCACTGACTGCCATGGTAGGTTTTGAACACAAATCCCCACAGCATTAAATAAAAAAAATTAAAAGAACTGCAGATACTGGAAATCAGAAACAAAAACAGAAATTACTGAAAAAGCTCAGCAGATCTGGCATCATCTGTGGACAGAAATCAAAATTAACATTTTGGGTCCGGTGACCCTTCAGAAAACATGGAATACAGTTCTGAAGAAGAAATTCTGAAGAAATAACATATGAAGTAAATGTAATTTTCTGAATATCACTAGCTGGGAAAGACGCCAAAAACTATCATGCAAGAACCTATTATGCAAGAATCTACATATTGTGGTTGACCCTTAACTACCTTCTGAAGTCCTGATAAAGGGTTCCTGCCCGAAACATCGATTCTTCTGCTCCTCGACCTGCTGTGCTTTTCCAGCACCACACTCTCGACTCTGATCTCCAGCTTCTGCAGTCCTCACATTCTCCTCTTCTTCTATCCAGTCTTGATGTAAATTCTACCACAAGAACTATCACACAAGTTGAATTCCACAGCCTCCTAACTCTGAGCAGCAAGATTTCTTTCGTTCTGTGTTACATACGTAACAATGGATTACACATACTCTTGAATCAATAATCTTTCATTCTTGGCACATCAACTACTAGAAACAGGCTGCTTCTATTTAATCATTTAAAATACCGGTAGTCTATGAAATTATAACCAGCATTAGCCTACCAAAGAGACAACTTATCAAGTCTTTCCTCACATTTGTATTTCATATAAAAAAAGGTGCTGGTTGGTTATAATATAAACAGCACTGGATTCTTCATACAATATTCTATACTTTGTCATGTCCTTTGCTGCCCTTTAGTGGAGGTTTTTGTAATCTCAGGATCAGTTGGTTTTATTGATAAAGGGTGCAAAATTCATTAAGTTGCTCTGCAGAAGGGAAAATAAGATAATCATCAAGAACCTCTGGTGTTGTCAGGTTTGGAAGGTTTTAGAAGTGTTGAGCTGGAAATGTGTTGCTGGAAAAGCGCAGCAGGTCAGGCAGCATTCAGGGAACAGGAGAATCGACATTTCGGGCATAAGCCCTTCTTACCCGAAACGTCGATTCTCCTGTTCCCTGGATGCTGCCTGACCTGCTGCGCTTTTCCAGCAACACATTTCCAGCTCTGATCTCCAGCATCTGCAGACCTCACTTTCTCCTTTAGAAGTGTTGAGCTGAGTTCCTGGATTTCTCAGACCTAGACATTCCCAGAAATGTTAGTGTTACATAGTGGTGGCTTGCCTGCAGTGTACTGAATATTATATTCATGATTTGGAGGGGCTGGTGTTGGACTGGGTGGACAAAGTTTAAAAATCACACCAAATTGTAGACCAAAAGGTTTATTTGGAATATTATATTGAACATTTAAGCACTTAATGCCTCTACATACACAAAGTACCAGCAGAGTGAGTGGACTAGAATGAGAGTTTTAGAAAGGATCTGTTTTTAACAGCTCACTGATATAATTCTAATTCTGAGGCTTGGTGGAATTAAGGACATCCGTGGAGGAGTGAAAATGATAGCTGGGATCCAATTCTGGAATTCCCAAGGTTTGTTAGTTTTTGTTTGAGAGTGTTGGTGGGTTTGTGTGCTACTAGGATTCCGAGGGGTCTTAGCAGTCTGGCTGTCATTTCTGAGACTTCTTTGATGTATGGTAAGGTGGTTAGGTTTCTGGCTGTGTTTGGTCTGCGTGTCGTGGTTTGTTCTTGAGGAATCTGCGCACTGTATTTTTTGAGTATCCGTTCTCCTTGAATATGTTGTATAGGTGGTTCTCCTCTAATTTCCGAAGTTCGTCTGTGCTGCAGTATGTAGTGGCTCATTGGAATAGAGTTCTGATACAGCTTTGTTTGCGTGTGTTGGGATGGTTGCTGGTGTAGTTAAGTATTTGGTCAGTGTTTGTTGGTTTTCTGTATACGCAGAAACTAACAAATTTAAAAGACCCAGTACAACCCAACGTCATCTACAAAATTCCATGCAAGAACTGCCACAAACACTATGTAGGACAAACAGGAAGAAAGTTAGCCACCAGGATACATGAACACCAGCTAGCCACAAGAGGACACGACCCTCTCTACCTCGTAGCCCTACACACAGATGAAAAAAACTACCATTTCGACAGGGATAACACATTTATCCTGGGACAGGCTAAGCAAAGACATGCCAGAGAATTCCTAGACACCTGGCACTCCAACCACAACGCCATAAACAAACACATAGATCTAGATGCCATCTATCAACCTCTGAGAAAATGAATAGGAAATGACATCACCACAAACCCCAGGAACCCCATCCAGGAGAAAGATATAAATAGAAAGCAAGAGACAACAGCTTCGCTTCACTTGGAGGTCGCAACTGATGATGTTACCTAGCCAGGTAATGAAACGTCTGGATATCAAACCTACAGCTCAGCGAGCAAACCTACACCCTAAACCTCAACCTGAGCTATACACCTTCACAAACCTTGCATAATTATGTCAATATCAATAGAAGTAGTTATCCTAAAGCTTAACCAGATTTCCATCTTACTTTGAATTCCACAAATAGGAAAAATGGACCCCATTCAACACTGAGTCTAGAAAATTTGTAAACTACCTGGGTTTCAGTCATTGGAAAAATGATACTCTGTCGGCCAAGAGTTAAGAGGAGAAGTCAAAAGATTTATGCACTCCTTGAAAGAAATGATAAATATATGTACATCTGAAAGCAGCAATGGAAGTAAGAGCTGCAAAACTTTCTTTGCACATATTCAGGAAACTGTTACTCAATTTCCTGAAAGCCTCTCAACATTGATCAAGCTGTGTGCACACATCTGCCTGAGTTATCCCACACAGCTAATGATCAACAAGAACACAAACCTAACTGGGATCAGGTGATCAAATGAAGAAGATGCAAAATGAAACATGAAATTTAGAGTTGTACCACTAATGTGTTTGTGAAACGTGGCGTTCATATTGAAAAGCTAACAGTCTCGTGTGACATTCAGCCATGTGTTGAATCCAACACAAAATAATAAATGATCAGCGATAAGTGTAATTTACGTCATTACTTAGCATTCTTGAAAGCACTGAAAACACCATTCCTGAGCATTGAATCTGATTTCAACATCAACATCTCAAACGAAAAATGAGATAAATGAGACTACACTTGATGTTAACCCTATCGTACATGAGAGAAAATTTCTAGGATATTTAAGTAAATATGTCATGAAATTAGCTATTTTAAGATAGTAAATAAATAATTCATTTCATTGTATATTACCAATTGCTAAATATATTAATACAGTTGTTAAAATATGTAATAAGTTGAATGTTAAGTAACACTGAAGTTTATTCTTTACACTAATAAATAGCTCTCTGCTACATAGAGAAAACTTAGTGAATACTGGAAGAAAGGTAAAACAGTAAAGCTCCAGTGGCAAACATATGAGGAGATATTCCATAACTCTCAGCAAAAATATATTTCAATATTCTACGAGAAGGATGCATCATCCCCATCATTAACTAAGGAAGTTAAAAATAGTATCAAATTAAAGGAAAAAACATATAATACCATGAAGGTTAGTGGTAGGTGAAAAGGCTGAGCCATTTTTCCAAGAAAGAAGAAATTATTTACTGGAATTGCGAATTGCTAGCTACACAGGATTTATTTTTCATTCCTAATTGCCTTTTGACAAGTGGTGGTGAATTGTCTTCTTAATCTACTGCAATTGAGGGGGGATGGATGGAGCATGGACACTAATGCTGTTGGGAAGGTAGTTTCTAGGATTTGGACCCTGTAATAACTCAGGATGCCTGACTGGAAAGGAACATCCTTTATTGTTGAACTAAAGTAGAGCTACCACTCATGGCATACATAGGCTAGTCCCAGCCTGGGACAGATAGCTTTGCGGACCTATCCTTGGGTCTGCTTTGTCTTTTTTTCCTGTTTTATATCTGAAAGTATTAATACACACAATCAAATGACTTTCCTACTACAAAATCTGTGACTTTTGTTTTGTTTTCAACTTTTAACCACCACTAATCACTCATGCAGCCTATTAGAAGTTTGCATGCAAAGCCCGTTTTGGGCAATGCAAACAAAATGGAGTGTAGGGATTAGAATGACATTCCCGGATGCGACACATGCATACTCACAGCAGTAATGGGAATACAAGAAAAGCAGAGGATGGTTTCAACTCGCTGACCTCCGGGAATAGGTCTAGCACACTCCCACTGTGCCACTCTGCTACCGCCTGCTTTATTTCTTTTCTTTCTACACATAATTGTCATGTCACACAATTGAGTGACCTTCCCATCTCCAAAATCACCACAACGGTTTCTTTGCCTTTTATTTTAACTAATATCACCCACAGAAAATACATCCTTGCAGCCAATTCAATATTTACAAGCAAAGCTCATTACGGGCAATGCAAACCATCAGAAGTTTGGGCCAGGGAGAGGGAAGGTTGGCATAGGGAAAGAGGAACTGGTCTGCTTTATATTTATATTATAAATATATATGTCTCCCAGGAAGTGCAGTCATGCACAACTCAATGAATTTTCCCACCACCAAATCACCTTGACTTTTCTTTTAAAACTACCTCCACCAATAAAGTACCTGTGTAGCCAATTAAATATCTACATGCAAAACCCATTACAAGCAAAGCAAACCATCAAATGCTCCCCATAATGGTAACAAATTCAGACTTATTTTGCTGTATTTGTGCCATTAATTGAAATATTTTGTTTTGAATACTATGTGTATTCAGGTAAAGAGCCATAAATGTTGCCTTTTAAACCATTTTTTCCTTCTTTGATCCTCTTTACGACTGTTTTTTCTATGTTTTTACACTCTGTCCCTTCCCGTCCCTTTATTGTTAAACAAGTAGTTGCCCAGTAATGCTGCGATATACTCTTGCTTTTTAAGTCGATATTTTCCCTCTCCCAAGCACTCCACCCCACTAATTAGTTTGAAGTCCCCTCTACAGCTTAGTTATTCAATTTGCCAGGACACTGGTCCCAAACGCGTTGTTCATCCCACTGGAGCAGCTCCCTTCCACCCCAGTACTAGTGCCAGCTTCTCATGAACCGAGACCCAAACCAATCTTCAAGCTAATTTTTATACTGCCCCTACTGCAATCACATTCCTTCTCTCTTCTCCCATTTGAATTGCTCCCTGTAGGGAGATGGTGTTAATGAGTTCACTTATTCATCCTGAAGTCCCCACTCTCATTCTCATAGCTTACAAGAACCGTAACTGTTAGAGAATTGCAGGGATTGAGGCCCCTCAATTGCAACTTCCAGTCATTATACTTGCCTTAGCTGCCATCACACCTGTCTATAACCAATCATAGTCCATTTTTGAATTATCTAGTCTGAAGGGTGTGACCATCCTTTGGAGCAAAGTGTCCAGATAACCTTTTCCTTTTCTGTTGTAATGTCTGAAGCTTAGATTCCAGCTCCAGAACTTGAATCCCAAGTTGCTCCAGCAAAAAAACCATTTCCTACAGATGGTTCGCTCTGGATCACATAGGTATCCAATAGCTTCCACAATGTGCAGCAGTAACACATCACCCATCCTGCCATTATTACTGGATTTAATTTAATTTGTAAATGAATGACTTTAGATTCTCTGCTTTTATACTTTACTGTACTATATTGTTTGTATCAAGTAAAAAAAAGTATCAATCTTATACTTACGCAGCCATTTTTAGGATCAGAAAGAAAGAAAAAATGGAAACCTAAACACAAATTGAAGTCATTACCATTAAAGACGAGAAATATTCATCAATCCTATTCATAAATCAGCTTCTTTCCCTGCACTCATGTCACTTTGTATTTTGTGTAGTGTCTCTGCTGCTGGTCTTTCTGCAGGTAGACTTCTCAATCCATGCCTTTTATGCTCTCTGACTTTTCTCTCACTCTCGAAAGTTTACTTCTTGCAATTATCCTTAGCTAAAGCACTCTGTCTCCCTTTATACTGAATTCCCAGTTTGAACCAAATTTCCACCTATATACTTATTCGACATTCAACTCACTCCAACCATGCTCCTGGTTGACAATGTGGTGCAGAAATTCCCTTTCTGCCTCAAAGTCATTAAACTAGATCTGACCACCTTCCTCAATGAGCTATCCACATAATTCTCAGCTTCACAGATGTGTCACAGTGACTCCAGTCACTGCTCAAGTTCCAAAACCCTCCGCTCAATTATCTTCAGCTGATAGCACTTCCTAAATACGTGATCATCTAAGACACCAATGGTCTATGATTTCCTAAATATTGCAGGCTACACGTTCCACTTGACCAACCTGTGATGTCACATTTACTCCCTTTATGTCAACTTTATGCTACTTCATATAGATGTAATTGTCAAAATCAGCATATGATTTGGTGAATAGGATGTTTTTGATAAGCCATGGTGAATTTTTGCTGGACACCACTGAATATTTCATATTCCATTGCTTTATTCAACTGAATTAAATCCATGGAAACTTTTTATCAGATCGTTTGGTTTTGCAAGTGTAACTATAATCAAACACCATCTAGTTAAAAAGATGAGTGAAATAATTCCTTCTAGCATATTCTTTATTTACCCTTTAACTTTTCCCTAAATTGATTCAGGGATCTTTCTCTGCATGTACAGTATACACAAACTGGTAGAACATCAATTTGTAGTGTGATGTGATAGTCAATCTTTAAAATGAAAACAATTTCAGAAACTTACTTTGAAATTCATTTGTTTGCTCACCATCAGCAATCTCAATGACCTTGCAGATTAATCTCTGCTTTAAATCTAGCTTTCTGCTCTGTAGAGAACATTCTTGATTCAGAATAACAGATATTCCAGGATTTCTCTTTTCTTATATCTGCACCTCAACATAAGTTGACCTTTTACATTTAATAGTGTTCCTTCAGATACTTGCAGTTTCATGGATGATGTTTGTAATTTAATTTATTTAAGCCATTTAGGTTATCTGTTAATTCTGAAACACAAAATCAGAATCTAGTTTAAACTCTGTGGGGTGGCCATTTCCTTCTAGTCTGATTTTCAATATTTATTTTCTGCACCATTGATTTCTTCTGAATGTGGTGTTAATTTCTCCATTTGTTTGCAATTTATATGCATTTTAAAATGACAGGTTGCTTTTACATGACCTATTTTTCCATAGTTGTGGGATTAAGCTCCTCTTGCTGGACATTCTTTGCATTTGGCTGGCTTGTACTAGCCACATCAGAGAATAATCAAAATAGCAGTTAGTGTACATTTCTTCTGTTTTGATGGACTGTGGTTTTTGTGCTCTCTCCTTTGCATTCTGTGTGCTGAACTGTCTGGCCTTTTTTTGTATGGCACATCAGTTTCCCCTCATATACCCAATTGTTTCCAAAGTTCCCTCTGCCAAACAATTTACTTTCTTGAGGAGCAAATAACTGCAGATACTGGAATCTGTACTGAAAACAAAAAATGCTGAAGATCATAGCAGGCCAAGCAACATCCACGGAGGGAGAGCAAACTAATGTTGAGTCTCAATGACTCTTCATCAAAGCTGACTTGAAGTGTGGAGGGGGCAGCATTTATGCAATAGTGGCAGGGATGGGATGTGGTTTGGAGTGCTGGAGGAGAAAGGATGTTGACCGTTCAGATTAAGTGATTGGCATGTGAGAATGGCAGAACAATGGTGTGTCTAACTGCCAGACTGGAAAGAAGAGACAATGCCACTGGAATGGGTGTGTGTGGGGTGGGTACAGAGAGACAATATGGTAACAGAGAATGTAACAAGCAAAGCTGAAAAAAAGGAAAGGATTGAAGTCAGGGTCAAGCTTGCGCATGGACTGGATGTGTCCTGCAAAGTGGTCACCTGCTGTCCCCTCCACACTTCACGTCAGCTCTGATGAAGAGTCATCTGGACCGAATGGTCTGTTTCCACATGGTAGGAATTCGGTGATGATCTGCACCATTTTTTTGTTTCCAATTTACTTTCTTTCTCTCAATGGATACTGCCTGACCTGTTGTGAGTGGCATGGTGGCTCAATCAGCACTGCTGCCTGACAGCACTAGGGACCTGAGTTTGATTTCACCCATGTCTGCATGGGTTTCCTCTCATAGTCCAAAAATGTGCAAGTTAGATGGATTGGCCATGCTAAGTTACCCTGGCAAGTGTAGGTTAGGTGTATTAGTCATGGGAAATATAGGGATAAGGTAGAGCAATGGGGCTGCATGGACACATTGGACCAAATGGTCTGTTTCCACATGGTAGGGATTCGGTGTACCATTTTTTTGTTTTCAATTTACTTTCTTTAACATTTAATCTTCCCCGGCTTGTAAAACGTTTGACACAGTCTCATGTGCCACCTTGACTACGAACCAGTTGTAAATTATTTCTATCTTCAACCTTTCATAAGCACAGTTCTCTGCCATCATATAAAGATTATTAATGAATAAATCCATGCTTGCCCTGACCATTAATTATTCCTATTAAACTCATATGTGTAATTATTGAAGTTTGATCAATGCTAAAATATGCATTCAGTATAGTAATATATCTCCAAACAATGCTGATTTTCATCAATGTCTTGTCTTGCTAAAATGTCATTGGTTATGGTTCCCACATAAAGAAATATACTGAGCTATTAACGAATTCTGAAGCAATCTTTATCTTGTGAACCTTTTCTTCCAATTTCTCCATTCCTTGACTTGGTGTAGTTCCTCAATTGCCTAGAATGTTTCTAGCAGTAGTAGGTTGGCTTTCTTGCATCTCTTGAGTCCTGGAGTAGTTCCTGAATCTGCTGCTTAGTCCATCGTGATGCTCATGGCTTTGGAACATTGCTCACTGCTGTCCAGTCTCCAGGCCTATTTTCCAGCTTGCTTGTGGTCTTGTGATATCCCTGACATCTTGGTGAATATACAAGAAGAAATAAATCTCTGTCCTATTTGACTATAGAATTCATTTAGTTGCTGACTTTGTTGCTTATGTTTGCCTTTTCCACTGGCACCATGTTTTGCTGTGTGTTTGAGGTCTAAACCTGTTTATTTTTCTGAATTAACATTGCGCAAATCCATTAAACCAACTTCATGAACTTTGTTTACAGCTTGATACATATATCCATATCTTCGAGGTTGGTTGAGCTTCTGCTCACTTCCAGCAGTCAGTAGTTAATCACACAGCATATATATAAATGTAACCTATTTTTCTAAGTGACCTTATTAGAGATGTTACTCACCTCTGGAGCAGAGCTGAAAATGTGTTGCTGGAAAAGCGCAGCAGGTCAGGCAGCATCCAAGGAGCAGGAGAATCGACGTTTCGGGCATGAGCCCTTCTTCAGGAATGAGGAAAGTGTCCTCATTCCTGAAGAAGGGCTCATGCCCGAAACGTCGATTCTCCTGCTCCTTGGATGCTGCCTGACCTGCTGCGCTTTTCCAGCAACACACATTTCAGCTCTGATCTCCAGCATCTGCAGTCCTCACTTTCTCCACCTCTGGAGCAGGTCAAAGCTGAACCTGGCCCTCCTGGTCCAGGGGTTGGGGTACTAACTCTGCGCCCCCTAAAGCAAGGAGGTCCTTTTCCCTGGGTGGTATCAAACCACCAACTTTCCAGTTTACAGCTAAACGCACTGACCCATTGTGTCCTAGATACAGCCTTAATGTTTGCTTGTTTGCAGAAAGATACAGCGAGACAAGCTAACAACGCATGTGGCAGCATTGGGATTACATAATTGGCATAATCAGTGTATCATCATCATCATGTGCGGTTCTGGAATTAATCTCATTGTTCTTCAGGCTCAGATTCAGCCCTCAGTGTGTGACTACTGCTATTCAGTCACAGACAGCATTAATTTTGGATGCAGATCTCAGTACTTAAAGTGCTTACGGGCTTTCACAGCAATTGAACAACTTATGTTCCACCATATGAGCTGAGGTGCTGCCAGGAGAAGTGTCAGTGAGGCCATGAAACACAAAATTGCTGTCTTCTCTCATTATGACAACATTCATGTTTTCACCACAGCCACTTGACTAATGTCCATGCTGTTGCCTCTCAGCTGGCCAGTCACTCCAAGGACTACTACGCACACCAAAATGGTACAGTCCGGATTCTGGACCCTTGTCGCTCGTCAGCATTTAAGGCATTCTTCAAGATCGTCTGCAAATTCCTCTGGAAAATGTAAACAAACTTCCACCAATCATGCTGGAGCCACTAGTGCCCTGCATAAAAAACATTAGACCAGACAAGGGTACTCACATAACTGGCATTAAGGAAATCCACAATGGGGATTTTCTTTTCATATTATGGATATGTTTATTGATAAACATTGTGCAAAAGCTTGGTGATGTGGGCCAAAGGAACTTTGATACAGTATGAAATTATTGTATTCTAAATTTGGAGTGGGGAAGTTACATTCATCTAAAATACAGCTTCACCATGTAGTTCCTCTCACATTGTCTACTTTCAGGTGTTGTATGCAATTTCCTCCCTTCTTCCTCCACCTTATGAGGTAATTTTCAGATCTATAAAAGTGACAAGGCCCACAATACCACAAACATTGAGACCTCTGGGGCCTGGTTTTACATGTCAGTCCATGGTTGTATTGAAAGCTCTTTGATTCAGAGTGATGCAACTGCAGAGTGTGACCATAAGCCAAGTGCAATATAAAGCAGAGGGTAAGCCTTGCACAAGTACGCAATCATGTTTTCTCTCTTCGAGGCAAAAAGAAATTGCAGCCCATTGAAGGATGAAAGCATCATGGCTGCTTCAGGAGAGCAGGAATTCAGTGATATGAATGTCTTGATGAGATCACACACCAATTGCACAATTAATTTATGGTGGTCCTTGCAGTAAAATTCACCAGAAGGGTAAACTCCTGGTGTCAATCTGGCATGGTTCCTCAAGATTTTTTTGGTTCCTCCTCCTTTCTATAATGCCATCCAGCTCTCCTTGGACCTGATAAAATTGAACCCACTGTTTTTAATAAAACCTGCATACCAACATAATTACAGCTTTTATTGAATCAAAGTATTTTATAGTCCAAACATTTTAGCAAATAATGATATTATCACCAGTTATGAAAGCCTGAGAGGAAAAGTAATATCTCCAGAAAAAAGAAGAATTTAATCTTCAGAATTTTACAACAATAAGATGGTAAATACATGTTCTGAATAAAATAATATGCCTTCATTGCAAAAACTGCAAAATAACACATGCAAGATATTGTAAAATCAGACTGCAATATTTGTTCTGCAGTAGGCAAAATGAGTTAATTTTCTCAGTGAGTTACAATACGGCTGAGAAAACTTGATTTTGAAAAGTTTATTTTGAGAACACTTCATTCTAAGACTGAGGCTATCTAAAATTTATCTATATAGTTATAAAATTAAATGTCAGAGAAAGATTGACAAAGAAGAACTTTCTTAACCAAAAAGATTCTAGCTCCATGGGAAAAAAAGCAGATTGGATCTTGTTCAAAGCAATGAAATAACTTTTCTGTAATTGTGATCAGAATATAATTTGGTATAAAGTAGCTACAGACAGGTATGGAAAATAAAGAACATGAAAGCATGGGAAGGGTTAAAGCATGAAGACCACTGGCAATCTGTGGTCTGTGGAAGGCATGATGGGATAACCATAGTGGAACGCTCTTACACCAATTAGCAGAGTAAGGTTAAGGCTGAAAGGTCACTATGGCAAGATGAGATAACACAAGTAATAAAGGAAATTTCTCTGTTAAGTGTTATTATGACAGGATTGGGACCATAATTATTTGGGACATGACATTAAAATATCTAATTAGTAGTTAGTAGAATCCACTTGAGACAGGAGACTATTGTATTAGATGGAATAGCTAAATATCTATCAGGACAGGTTAGTCTGGAATGGAAAGATCACTGTAGCAGAGTTAGCAATAAATATATAACCGTGACATTAGAATAACATTAAGTAGAATGTACAACTAAAGAGATAATGGGAATTAACATCACTGGTTTATTGTGTAGCTAGAGTGAGGTACTTTGATTAATATAGTTGGACATGCTAATAAGCTAACAAAACATGATAAAAAAAATTATAAAAATCCACAGACCCTGAGGTTCATGGGCATTTGAGAATCTGCTTTCTCAGTGTCATGGTTTTTTGTTTGCAAATAAAAGACCTACTTCTTGAAGAACTCTCTGCGTCTCCTGGTGGTTCTCCATATTTTCTCCACAACAAATTTGGCACTGCGAGCAGGGCAGAGCAGAGACCCACCTGGACAGAGGGTGGCAGTAACAGGGTGCTTGTTGGTCCACCATGGGCACTCCCAAGACTGACAGAATAAGGGTACCCAACAAAAAAAAGTTAGCATTTTTGCTGTGAATTTGGACTATATTCTGTTGGCTTGGAGTGGTCCTTGGGAACTCGGAGGTATGGGAACCTGCCGGAGGGTCTCTCCAATCCAAGCTCCAAAGGCGAGGGGTAAATTGCTGCTTAAGGAGATATGAAGAATTGGTCAAGAAAACTGCCCAGTTGGGTAAGGGGTGAATAAGAATAGAAAGTAGCAATTGTTGAATAAAAATTCCTCGTGGTGTAAATAAGACCCTATAGATAGATAGGGCAGAAATATAAGACCCTATAAATAGACAGGCCAGAAATATAAGACCCTATAAATAGATAGGGCAGAATAACGAAGGGGAAATTGTTGTATAAGACCCTATTGATAGATAGGGCAGAATAATGAAGGGGAAATTGTTTTATAAGACTCTGTAGATAGATAGGGCAGAATAAAGAAGGGGAAATTGTTGTGTAAGACCCAATAGATAGAGAGGGCAGAATAAATAAGGGAAATTGTTTTACTGGAATCGCTGATAGACCTTTTTAGAAAGTCATCAGATTGGTAGTGGATGATTAAAAGTAAAATAGCAGACAATAGTATAGTGTTATAAGACTGTTAAATGTTTTAGATAAGGCCTGTAGGATAATACGATTTTTGGAAATGAACAAAGGGTCTGTTTAAGTAAGAATCTGGCTGACAGCAATTGATTTACAGCAGAGTTCTTGGCTGTAGGTGTGTGTGTGTGTGTGTGTGTGATATAGAAAGTTTATAGTTTAATCATTGCGGTCTGATTTGTATGCATAATTATTTGTGGTGGTTAAATGTTTGTGTTTTTTTCCCTGGAGCTCGAGATCCAGGGGTATTTTGATTTTATTTTGCACTGTAAGAATTTAAGATAGTTTTTTTTGAGAGAGAAATGTCTCAAGAAACCGTTAGTGATTGATGCATTTTGAAGGTGCAGTGTTAGATTGGTTTAGGTTGAATGAATGAGAATAGGTTGTTTGTATTAACTAACTGCAATTGAAGACGTTTAGAAATTAATAGATTGGTAAGGGACAATTGCAAGTTACACAGTTAGGAACTGCTTATACCATTAAACAAAGCACTCCCGGACTTGAATGGTACAAGGAAGTGATTTATGAGAGCAAAGATAATACATTAGTTGGACTGAAAAATATCGTAGGATGGATAAAGGGACTGCAGTTGAGATACAGAGTAAGAAATTTCCAGTGGCAAGAAATGATATTGTAAAAATTTCTGAGAAATGGGAAAAAAAACTAAGGATTTATTGACTAAATGGCCAAAAGAAGGTACCTTTAATATACATATGTGCAATGAGATGGAAGGATTAATTAAGAACTATAAGCCGAAAGATAAATCTAAAAATAGAAACCAAAAAGGGATCAGGAAATAGAATTACTGAAACTTTTCAGGAAAGAGGGTGAGGAACTGAAGGTAGCTTGTCAGGCACCTGTGGTGACTAGGAAAGCTGCAAAAGAACAAGCTGAGCAGTTATGGGAAACAGGAAAGCAGGAATCAGCTCCCCCAACCCCCACCCTCTCTATACCCAGATGTGGAGGAGTTGAATAGACTTCCTCCCTACTCGAATGAAGAGGCATTGAAGCTGAGTCCAGTAATAAAGGGAACAGTAGAAATAGAGGGACAGTTAGAATGGGATAGAAATGCAGAAGATAAAAATGAACTGGAGGAAAGAAGAGAGAGAAAAGGAACAGGCAAGAGCAAATAGAAGCTATACAACGAGAGCAGGAAGAGCTGAAACATGAGATTAGTGTGCTGCGTAGGCTAAGGGAACAAAAAGCAATTGAGGAATACTCATTGTGATACGAAAGGAGGGCTGAAGAGAAAAGCTGTGAAAGTGACACAAAACAAGCAGAAAGGGATGATGAGAGACCAGGAAAGAAAAAGGCCCCAGTACCTAAAGAATGGGAGAAATTAGAAATAGCATTGGACTCAGAGCCCGAGGGGGATTTATTAAGATGTAGTGTCAATAAAGGGAAAAAGGGCCAACAGGGAGGGATGCTACCACTCCTTATAAAAGAGGGGAGCAACCCACAATATATTCCTTGGGGAATTCAGGATCTGGAAGGGCATGTGCCCGAAACGTCGAATCTTCTGTTCCCTAGATGCTGCCTGACCTGCTGTGCTGTTCCAGCAATAAAGTTTCAGCTTTGATCTCCAGCGTCTGCAGACCTCACTTTCTCCCTGAAGAATGCACTGCCCAGTTTATGTGAGGGAGCGAGCAAGTGGATCAGGGCTTTTGAAGATGAAACCACCAGGCGATTGCTGGCTATAGGAGACTTGAAGGCACTGCTGGTGAGGTTGGTAAGGCTCCCGAAGTTAAAGGAAATAATGATCCGAGCCCATTTGAAAAATGCGGTAGACAATCCAATGATTGATGGGGTCGGGTTTGATCGAGTGAGACAGAATGTATGACAGGCCTTAAGAGACTGTTATCCACCCAAAATGGACCCCCAGGCTCTGAGAGGGGATCCATTGGGAGAAAGTGAAAACTCGGCTGCTTACTTGCAGAAACAGTTAAAGAAGTGGAGGCTGGAAACAGAGCAAGACATAGAGACTAATCAGTTGCTGACCACAATGTTGTGAAATTTCATAATTGAGGCAATGCCCTCCCAAGTCAGGTCAAGACTGGAGGAGGCGGTGGGTCTGACATCATCAATGAACCACCAGGAATTTCAAGATCATGTAGCTCATGCAGTTGAAAGGTTTTGAAAAGACAAAGAGAAACTGTCTGAACAGCAGGAGGAGGTGCAAAGTTAGCTGGCACAAATGCAGCTCGAAGAGCTTAAAAAGAAAGAAAAAGAGAAGGCTTAAAAGGTATTGCCAGTAAGAACCGACATAATCAACATTGGCGTGAACCAAGAGCCGGTGCAAGGGGGGTCCTATCAGGTAGCCAGACAGGGGCCATAAAGTCCCATGCCAGCAATGGAGGCTTTTACAGAAGTTTCCCGGTGATGTATCCGGAGCAGGGCAGATTTAAACAACAGCCTAAACAGAACTGGAGTCCCCAAGGACAGGGACGTAGGAATGGGGGACTAAGGTACATGATAAATAATCAGGCTCAAGGGAGGGGGGAGGGCAGAAATTATGTGCTGGGGATGCCATCAACCAGGCCACTTTAGGAGGAACTGCCCTTATTGGACCGTGCCCTCTCTGCTCTATAGTGGGCCTAGTTGGCGGGAATCCCCAGTGGCCACTTCGCAGATACCTACAGGCCTAGCAGGACCTGTTAACCCGTATGGGATGTGTTAGGGGTGCCCTGAGAACCTGGGTGGGAAGGGGCACTACCCTGTTGTAGCATGGGAGGCTGATCAAGAACCAGTAATACAAGTTAATATAGAAGGGCGGCAGACACCGGCGATGATAGATACTGGAGCTACATACACTTGTGTACAGCCGTGGTATGCCTCTCACCTTCTGTGGTGAAACGGTTAAAAATTATGTCCCAATACATGTGTGAATCTAACCGGAATGGAGGTGTTGCTTAGTCCCGTGTGAATCTTATTACACACCTCCCCGTGTGAATCTTCTTATCTGTATGTAACCAGAATGGAATGTGTTTTTTAGCCTTGCTCTGCTGTTCACATGAATGTTTATATCTGGAAAAGAGTATATCAGCTGGAAAAGTCTCCAGTTCGGTGAGTCTGCTCCGGGGTTACGTTTAACCGCCGAGCGTGGGTTGTTGGCAACCGCTCTACGAGAACTGACGGCTCCCAGTTCCGGTAACATGTAGAGTGAGTATAAGCCAGACCCGTTGGTTGTGGCGACGCTGCGGGGAATAAAATGCCCATATTCTAGCAGACTCGCCTCTTGGTCGTTTGTTCTGTGTCAGACTACTCTCCTACGAACCTGACCTTGAGAATTTTTTAAAACACCTTCCCATGTCAAGTAAATTTGTTAAAACTGTAGGGTTCTCAGGGAATTCACAGTTAACCCGATTTACAGCTCCAGTGAGATTAGAAATGAAAGGTAGGGAGATAGTTCTGCAAATATTAGTGTCTAAAGAGATGCCAATTAACTTGTTAGGTAGGGATGCTTTACTCTAGTTAGAGGTAAGTTTGGAGTGCACACAGCAGGGCTTGGTCATAGAAAAGGCCAATACACAATTAGTGATGTAAGAAGTTAAAGATGTTAATGTTTATTGGATAGGGGATATAGCAAGTGATATTCAAGAAGTTTGGGGGATGTGGGAAGCAGAAGTGTTGACGATGTTGACTAAAGCAAGACCACCTAAGTCTGAGATGCACTGTACAGTGATATTTGATGAGTCTCAGGATGAGGTGTTAGAGAGACAGTGGCAGCAGGAAGTCACTGCTCCACAACATTTGAGAAGTGAAGCAATAGTATTAGGGGAGCAGGGGGTGATCCTGAAAATAGAGAGAAATGCGTTCCTGGAAAAGTGGTATAGAGTACCAGGTGCTGCACCACATGTAACCTTCCTGGTAAATAAGGGACATCAATCTAAAGACTTAGGATCTATGGCCAGGCATCAGGAATTGGCATATCCTTACGACAGGGGTTTGGGAATCCAGAGATGGCAGCTACATTAAAATCCTAGCATGCTGCAACTTGACAGGGAATCAGAAGGAAATCAAGGTAACGCCCCACGGAGCATGCCAGTGACAGTGAAGGAAAGTGATCAATATGGTAATGAGCAATTGGATGCATTACCAGCTACTTTGTGGTCACAGCATGATACAGATGTGGGGAGAGTGAAATCAGCTAGCCCAGTGGAAATAAAGTTGAAACCAGGAGCTGGGAGAGTAGTGAAATTTCTGATGAACTAAGTTATCCCAAAGTTTGGTATACCGTCAGAAATTAGTTCAGACAATGGGTCTATATTCATTCAGAAAGTAGTTAAGTTGGTGCTGCAGTCTTTGAGAATCAAATAGAGGTTTGGGTGCGTGTATCATCCCCAGTCACAGGGGTATGGTGGAAAGGATTAAAGGGACATTGAAAGCCAAGTTAAACAAGATCTGCGCAAGCACCAACCTTAATTGGGTTGATGCGCTGTCGCTGGCGCTAATGAGTCATCGCGTGACCAATCTAACACCGCATGAGATGCTCACACGTAGATCTATGCCAATGCCCAGGTCGAGAGGCCCATACAAAGGGCCTAGCTTGGAGCGGTTAAGCTTAGAACTTAAGCAATATATGCAGCAGCTAACTATGATACATCAGATGATCCATCTGCAGGAAACACAAAGGGAACTGACACCTGTAAACAAGGAAGGACCTTTTACACCTGGGGATTGGGTGTATGTGCAAGTTTTTCAAAGATGCTGGAACGAGCCAGGAGGGACCTTTTGCAGTGACTACGGCATCACTTACATCTAAGTGGAAGGATGACACATATGGTACCACCTTAATCATTGTACTAAAGCTCTCCCACCAGCACAAACTAACTCTAACACTGAGGTAAGTGGAGCTGAGGCCGAGGAACTTGGACACAGGCAGGGCACATAGAAGGCTAGTACCCCTCAGCAGGGTTCCAAACAAGGTACAGTTGAAGTTCTTGGGGATACTGATCACTCTAGAAATGATTGTGATGAAGATGTGGAGCATAGTTCTCCTGGCAGTGGGGATGGGGAAGACATGGGGAATGTCCCTGATACCCCCCTCGCTGATGCCAGGCCTGCATATGCAGACTTGGAGACTATTAATTTGGCAGACTTGGAATGGTAATGCCAGGGTCATTCAGGCTGGGAGACAAAGACGTATTAGAAGTGCAGACTTCACTGCCCTAACATGGGTACGGGCCTGTGACAATCACTGGTATCAATGGGCAAACTATACGGCCGTAATGATGGCTAGACAGGATTGTTTCTTGTGTATTAAGGCAACCCCCTCATACTATGTTGTCTCAATGCCCTATAACTCGACCACCTGTACTCAATAGCATTTGCAGCACTCCAATCGACCTCTTAGTCCGGATGATTCATCAACTTACAGGCAATCCCATTGCCCGTTTTGGTGTCTCCTACTTCAGGCCTTTGCGTTCCATCAGCAGGATTATGTGGGCTGGCAGCAACTCCAATGATGGTGTGGTGACCAGTAAGACTAATTACACGTTCCCCGTGGTTGCTTTCAGGATATGGGAAGGGTTGAGTTTTGAATGCTTTCAGCGAAATGGCTCCACACCAGTAGGCTATTTTAAGGGTCTTTGCAGGAATATGATTGAATTAGAGGTGGACACCACATTTGGGACTGTTTT
The DNA here is from genome assembly GCF_004010195.1 of Chiloscyllium plagiosum. Classification (NCBI taxonomy): domain Eukaryota; kingdom Metazoa; phylum Chordata; class Chondrichthyes; order Orectolobiformes; family Hemiscylliidae; genus Chiloscyllium; species Chiloscyllium plagiosum. Next base: position 50,802,659 of record NC_057714.1, on the reverse strand, counting down.
AAATTCTCAACGCATGCCACTGGCAAATACTTGGTGGCTGTGTGGTAGGAAAGGAGGGTTGTGCCTGATGCTGCCCATTGACTGGAGTGGCAGCTGTGCCCATACAATGCTCCTACACGAGGTAGTTCTATCAGCACACGCGCAGTTTGATGCGATGTCACAGTCAGCTTTGCGCCGAACTAAGCGACAGTGTGTCCCTGATCCGACGATTCGGATTGATCGCATAGGACAGCCAAGAGGTATTCCTAATGAGTTTAAGGCTCGCAATGAGATTGCCACGGGCTTGGAAGCTCTCATCCCAGTGATAGGAGTTAGCAAGAATGCTGAATGGATTAATTACATTTATTACAACCAGCAGGGATTTATCAATTATACTGACGATGCCCTTGTGGCCTTGGGAGAACAATTGGATGCTACTACTAAAATGACATGGCAAAACAGACAGCCCTTAGATTGGATACTGGCAGAAAAAGGCGTGGTTTGTGTGATGCTTGGGAAACATTGCTGTACCTTTATACCTAACAACACTAGCCTCGGAGGATCTTTTACTAAAGCAATGGAAAAACTAAAGAATATAAGACGGGAGCTAAAAGACAATGTGGGGTTTGGTCATCTGGCTTTTGATTGACTGAATAATATATAGGGTCTTGGGGAGCATGGTTTGTCAAGATTGGTCTTATTGTAGGTGCAGTTTTGCTTGTTGTTGCCTGCATCTTTTGTTGTGCTTTAATTGTTATTAAGTCCTATTTTGTTCGCGTCACTATACGGCAACTTGTGGTCATTTCAGCTACCCCAGGAACTACTTACTCCTCTGATGGAACCCCACCACTCTATTATTATGATCTGACAACCACCACGGTGCAAGGGACATGTCTACATGGAGGCGTCGATGATACTTCTGAAGAACGCGCTGGTCCTAGAATATGAGGGATCTTGGGTCTTTTTTCCTGTTCTGGTTATTGGAGGACAGGTTTTTGGCCCAAAGGACCCCAGGAATGGAGGAAGAACCCTTTAAGTCGCAGACTCCAAAAATTATTTAATCCGTGTTGGGACCTACATTGTTTGTATTGGGCACAAGAGGGGCTCAGCTTATTGTCTTCTTTCTCTAGGTGAGATCAGTAGGTTTCAAAGGGGGGGATTATGGAAAATAAAGAACATGAAAGCATGGGAAGGGTTAAAGCATGAAGACCACTGGCAACCTGTGGTCTGTGGAAGGCATGATGAGTTAACCATAGTGGAACGCTCTTACACCAATTAGCAGAGTCAGGTTAAGGCTGAAAGGTCACTATGGCGAGATGAGATAACACAAGTAATAAAGCAAGTTTCTCTGTTGAGTGTTATTATGACAGGATTGGGACCATAAATATTTGGGATATGACATTAAAATATCTAATTAGTAGTTAGTAAAGTCCACTTGAGACAGGAGACTATTGTATTAGATGGAATAGCTAAATATCTATCAGGACAGGTTAGCAGAGTTAGCAATAAATATATAACCGTGACATTAGAATAACATTAAGTAAAATGTATAATTAAAGAGATAATGGGAACTAATATCACTGGTTTATTGTGTAGCTAGAGTGAGGTACTTTGATTAATATAGTTGGGCATGCTAATAAGCTAACAGGAACATGACAAAAAAAAAATAAAAATCCACGGACCTTGAGGTTCGTGGGCATTTGAGAATCTGCTTTCTCAGTGTCACGGTTTTTTGTTTGCAGATAAAAGACCTACTTCTTGAAGAACTCTCTGCATCTCCTGGTGGTTCTCTATATTTTATCCACAACACAGGAAAAACTACAGTGGAAAAGCAACAGTGAAAAATATTCAGCTGGAAAAGAGACACTGTCAGTGATTTGAGAATTATCACATGTGGACTGAATGTGGACAAAGATTGGTCAAGAAAACACAAATTAAACAATATCAGGCCTTCAAGGCTGAAGTAGTTTGGATAAGGGAAAAAGATAAAGCATTCAAAGCTGGAGTTCCCTAGATAACAAAAGATACAAAGGTGAACACAAAACAAAAAATAGTAGGTTTATGCTAAATAGCAGGTACAGATTAATGTAGAAAACTTATTGAAAAAGGATATAAGCACAAAGAAAGGAAACTGATTTTTTTTTCTTTTGTAAATGTATTAAAAGTATAGTTAAGGGAACGATGAGGCTGATTGGACGCAAAAAAGGAAATCTTCATTAGGCAGCAGTGGACAAAACCATATTACAAAATGAGTATTTTAACATATTTACTTTCTCATCTGAAAACCAAAGCAATGCTGCCATAGTGAAGGAAGTGATATTGAATATGATTTTTTAAATAGTAGAAAAGATTTGATGAATAGGTTGATGTTGAACTGAAGCAGATGTGCCACAGTACAAGTTGGTAACATAAGGGCTAAAAGATAGCTTTAGTATGTTTGTGCCAAGAAAGCATTGTGTGACTGCTTGTTTGCTAGAGTAAACATTAAAACTCACATTTTGAAGGCTGGAGTTAGAATTAACCTCATAGAAGCAATCTCAGTGGAACATGGCAATACTGCTTCTAGAAATCGCAGTGCTCAGCAGTTAGGAGACCATGATTGATAAGTGTATGCATTTGATCTGTAGCCAGGGCTGTGGATGTTGTGTGTTCAGCCACGATAGGTTGTGTAGCTGCATGATGTAAGAAATATTCAGCCAGAATGGGCTAAGTAACTACATAAAAGCTATGCAAAATTGTAAGTTGGGAAGAACAAAGACAGAGAGGTCAGCGGGAGCTGATTAGAATACTTGTATCTCCCATGTGCATGTAAAATGAGTCCAATGTATTTGTTCAAACAGAACGTGTTGAGGTGATACTTTAATCTGCACTATAGACATCACTCAAAATTACTAAATCGTCTGGTCCAGATATGTTGCATCCGAGAGTGCTGAGGGAAGCAAAGACAGAGAAACCGGAAGCTCTGACAACAATCTTTCAATCCTTCAAGGTCATGGGAGCGCTGCCAGAGGATGGGAGAATTACAAATATTATATTCAAATCCAAAAAAAAGTGATAAATCAGTACAGGCAGTCTAATGTCAGTGGTGGAAAATTTGTTAGAGACCACTGTCAAGGACAAAATTAATTTTAACTTGGAGAACTATGGGTTATTAAGGGACAGACTGCACAAATTTGTTGAAGGCAAATCATGTCAGACTAACCTGATGAACCTGAAGTCGATGGTGGCACTGTTCAGTCAGGTCTATTTGGGGTGATCTCAATGAAGGGGGTCCATGCCTCTGCAAACCGAGATTGGGACACAGTCAGTCCTGTGGCTCCGTAGCAGCTAGTCTAGGGGATTGGGGGGCTAATGCAATGAGTCTGGACGGGGCACTTCCTGCCCAGCCTGGCTGTTAGACGTCAATCTACGGTTAGTACATGATTCAACTGCACACAAAAAATGGGAAATGGGTTTTGGAGAGAAATAAAGTCAGTGGAGGGCACTGTCATGGGAAGGAGACTCAGCAAGTTACTTCTTGGGACTGTAGGCTGAGAAGAAGGAGGTATAAGAATTATGAAGAGAGGGACAACAATGTTACAATAGCATGGATGGGAAGTGGGTCATATGGAAGGTGGGCTAGCCATCAACAGGAGCACGCTGACTTGAAATGGGTGACATTGTATGACTTCACCTGGCATGGTCATCTCATTTATAATAGAGGTTAGGAAGGAAAGGTGGGTAGATGCAGGCTTCGTTCAGATGGGTTGAGAACTGGGGTCGTACCTTTGAAGAAGGGTTACCAGGAGGGGAACTTGGATATTTCGGTACACACTGACATGTTGAGACAGACATGTGTGATCTCATCAAGCCACCAGCTGAGGAACATTAACTGTCACCTGCTATCATGCTGAAAATAAAAAATGTACAATAGGGAAGAAAATGGCTGTAACCACTATCAGAGTAGGCAGGGTAAGTGAGAGAGGGAGGGACGGAACTGCAGAACCCACCAATGTTAGTGCTTTTAAAGAGAAAGAACATTACTGCAGAGTCCCTAATCGCTGACCATCCTAATGCATTTCCCTCCTATTTGCTTTGCACTTCCTGACTCAGACATCGCTGACCAAAATCATTCATACTGACACGTTTGGACACAGAAGCCAGGAAAGAATAGTGATATTGTGGGATACTGATCGAAGATGCCAGCAGTACTCATTGCCCTTTGTGTACATCATTTTCCCTACTTCCAGATGCTGCAGCAAGCTTTCACTACAGACATCTATCCACCCATCCATGACGCATCATATGTGGTCAACAAATTATGCCTCATGCTGGAAAATGACAATTAGATGTACAAAATAATATGTAATGCCAAAAGAGTGCCCTCAGTAAGTTTTCTTCTACCTCTCCCCCACACTATGTGTGAGTGTACTCTTTAGCTTGGTCGCTGTAGGCTGAGACAGCCTACTTTCAGTGGAATTCCTTGGCCCTGAAGGTTTAGTCAGGTTGGCTCCAGGGAGGCTTATGTTTGAATGGATCACATAGGTCAAAGATCTTCTCGTCAGATGCAAGTTGACCTTCCTTGGCATGACCCTCTAGAAGCCTGATGGGGCAGCATGGGTGCAGGATAACAGCCAGGACTAGGCACGTGGGCAAAGTTCCTGATTGCTGAAAGCACAAGGGTCTCTCCAACCTGGCACTGAGCAAATGCCTGCAGCCTAGGACATTTCTTCTTCAGTCAGCTGCAGAATCGTTCCTGAGGGACCTGCCAGACTATGGCCCATTTTTCTAAGTCTAATACTCCCATGAATATGTCTAACTGTGCTGGTGGGGAGGCAGGATGCAGTCTAGGCCATGCTTTCTCTGAGGCTTCGATACTCTTTGTCCTCAGAGGTGGAGGATCTAGCTTCTGGGCAGTCATCCATTTCATGGCTGGTGGCAGGATGCTGGCAGTATCTCCAAGACAGAGAGAGAAGGTATTGTGGTCCATGACTGAAATGTTAGAAATGGTGTGCCCACTTAATTAAGATTCATTTAAGATTTGCAGTGGAATGAATAAAGGAACTTAGTAGATTGGCCAGTCATGGATGTCTCAGCATCTTCATATGATCAAAATCAGATCTTCTTCTGCATGGGCCAGATGTCTCTCTTCATATGGAGTAAGGAGCATAATTTCCAGAACCTCCAGAACCTCTGTGTTCTCTTGTAACAAGAGAATGGGAGGTATTGAGTAAGTTGAAGACAAAAATAGAAATCGCTGGAAACCTCAGCAGGTCTGGCAACATTTGTGGAGAGAAGTTAGGCTTAACATATTAAGTTGACTGACCATTCCTCAGAATGTGTTCTAAGGAAGGGTCACTTAACTTAAAACATTAATTCTGATTTCTTTCCACAGATGCTGCCAGACCTGCTGAGCCTTTCCAGCAATCTCTATTTTGGACTCTGATTTATAGCATACACAGTTCTTTTGGTTTTATTGAGTAAGTTGAAAGTGGGTGCTGGACCATGGAGTCAAAAGGAGGTGAGGTGGTCAAAAGGAGCAGGTCGTCAGTGCAGAGGCCATGTAGGGTTAATGATGTGGGGGGAGGGGGGGAGATGCTGCAGGCAATGTAAGATGGGCACAGCATGAGCTTTAGTGAGAGGTGGGTGAAGTAGTAGAGGTAGAATGAATGTGAGGAAACAGAGACAAGACCTTCTTCATGCACTTCTAGCCATTCCTCCACACCTAGGTGGTGACCGCAGACCAGGCTGCCAAGGTCTGTTGCGGCCTTCTCTGCCAGTCCTCTGCACCACCATTCCACAAGGATCTCCTGGCTCCTGTCAGAGACCTACTATGCCATATTTACTTCTTATGTTCAGATTCTTTCCATGAACAAGCAGGACAACTTTGCAATGCAATTACTTGTCTGATTACACAGTGGAATTTAAAAGATGGCACAAGGCACAATAGCAAGTTGCTCTGGGAACGATATCTGGTGAGTGGGGCTGGAATTGAACATTACGGATGTTACAGGGGCAGAATAGATAGTTAATCAGGCAAGTTTGTTAAATGGTTCAAAAACCCACTAGACCTTGATGCCGAATTCCCTTCAAAAAACTTGACACAATTGTACTTAAGCCATAAAAAGGTAAAGTTGAGAACAAAGTATTTCTGCATCCTGGATTTCTTTTTTGTTTACATTTCAGAAGTTAATTCTGTTTCTTTTTCCCCAGCAAGTTCGATTTTTATTCCATGTTACTCAAGATCAATGCTACAGAAAGTCAACTGGATTCTTAAAATGATTATATAATTATCAGCCAAAGTCCAACAATATAATGGCAGCAATTAAAACGTCAGAAAAATTGACAATTGAACTTCAAGTTTAAAGTTCAAATGGCAGGGTCTTCATTTACTCAACAAATCTGTAAATGAATAGTTTAACCTTACAAATCAGTAATCACCAAATAAAAAGTGAAGTACTTCCATTTCAAGCAAGTATAGGAAAACTCATATTCTATTGTTGAAGTACCTTAACAAGCCAAATTTATTCTATTCATTATATGCATGACTCTAGAAGCTATTCCTCTCTCCTTGAAAACCTGGACAGAAAGAAAATTCTGTAAGTTTGCAGTTGATACTGAACTAATAAGAATTATAATAAAAATTAAAAAGATGAATTACAGAAGAACACAAATAAATTGTGAGCTTGGTTGATGCAGTAAATGTCATTTAATGTGGACAAATGGAAAGTCGTTAGATAGGTTAAAAACTTTAGATCGCCTCTTTTTATATTACAAAGGAATCAATTCTTTGCAACTTATCTGTTTAATTATGCTGTAATTAATTTTCAAATGTAATAAGTGTTTTGTATTCCTTAGTAACAAATTGATTTATTTTCAAATGTTCACAAGCATTCCATTGCCAGATAAACAATCTGAATTTTTCAACAACTTCAGTGCTATTCTACTTCCACACAATCAATAAATTGTGACAATGCAAGTGCTGAAGGTGCAAATGTGACTGCAAATTGTTGATCACATTTGGGAAATGTGACAGATATGCAGTATATATTTGTCACAAGACATTATGTATTATAGATGAGTGGCAATTCAAATTTTAAAGCTTCATCTACCACATCACATTTACTTGTTTTTTTTAACCAATTATTCAATAACAACACTATTATTATAGTTTAAAATGCAATTGTGACCTTTCATTGAAGAATTTGATGGATATGTTAAATGAAACAGATGACTCTTAACCTTTATATACATATTATAGAATTCTATGCATTCTTTATTTGTATGAACAATTGCAGCAATGACTACAAAAGTCATGTGCCGGGATATCTATAGACTGCAAACTTAATGGTTGTTTGCAGGTGCATTGGTATGTTGCCATCTACAGTATATTTATAGTTTGTTGTTTGTGCCAAAGTAAGCTTTATCCTTGGTCATTGTCATTCCATTACTTAACTGTTGACATGTATTTCAAGATCTCAATGTCTAATTCTTCAAATATTAGACTTACATTCTTTGTTAAAGTACCATGGCAAATTGAAACACCAAACAGAAATATTATATTTGGCTTAAACTTGGCTCAGTTTAAATGGTCTTAACTGAATTACTCATTTAAAAAGAACAATATTTTGAATAACACAGTAGGCGTTGTCTCAAAATGTGCTCTAACTACTGTTTGGTGCCGAGAAATATTTTGATGTTTACATATTACAGTTCTCAGAAAACCTGTCATATAGAAATAGTTGCAAAAGCAATGTCAACCCCTTATAACTGGACTTAAGTTAATAAAACTTCATAGCTGTTAAATAAATCTAGTATTTGTCACGTAAACTGACAAAAATAATAACAATGTAACTACCATTACTGTTGGGGCACTGAAATTTCAAATTTTAATAAGTAATTTTAATTGTTTGTTTTCAATCTTTTAATTCAGACATTTTTGAATGTCCTTATTAATTTTGTTTTGTTGTCAAGGAGGTAGTTTAGAAATTGTTAAATCACTGTTAGAAGTCTGACCTTGTTTCTCAGCCTAGTTTCTCAGGTGAAAATGAAACTGTTGTTTCTTTCCTTTGTTGTAGATACTAGTAATTTACTTCTTTTGATTGGATCAATCCCCTTGGATGCCTGTGAGATCTCACTGTTCATTTTCTAAAAGCTTGTTTTCCTTAATATTGACTTACAGTGGTTCTTAGTGGTATCTCTACAGAAGTTTAATGTTCAGAGATATTTTCTCCACAGCAACTGCTCAGCCTGTAGATTTTCTGGATGTTAGCTGGTCTTAGAGCTTTGCCAAAAACACAAAGAGTGTATTTTTTTTCTGTCTTCTTTTGTCTTCTCCATTTGTCAAGAGGTGAGAGGGAGGAGCAGAGGACTGCTGGGAAGGTGAATAAATCCATTTTAAAAACTTATCTCAGGCTTCAGGCCTCTATTTCAAGAGGTGAGAGAGAGAGCAGCACTCTCTTTTTAAAAGAGCAGCAGAGGGAGAGGCCACAACGAGGAGCAGAGGACTACTGGGTATATATTTGGGCAGCAGCTGAATCCCGAGAGACTACACTTGTTTCAAGTGTAACTACAAGAGACGCTACAAGGCGTTTCAATTAATATTTCTTGTGTATTGTGTGACAAATTAAGAGTTTACTATTAGTTGGTTAGTCGAATAAGACCAGAGAGAAATACTAGAAATTATTTAACTCAAATTTGTATAAATTAATTAAATAAGTAGAGATGGCTGGACAGGTGATGTGCTGTAGCAGTATGATGTGGGAGCTGGCTGATCCCATTGTAAACAGCAGTGACCACATCTGCAGGAAGTGTTGGTTGCTGGAAGAGCTCTGGATCAGAATCGATGATCTGGAATCTGAGCTTCAAACACTGTGGTACATCCACCGGCAGGGGGAGAGTTACCTGGATGCTTTGTTTCAGGAGGCAGTCACACCCAGTAGATTTAGTAATTCTAGCTCAGTTTATGATCAGGGACAACAGAGTGTGACTGCAAGTGAAGCAGGTAGGGGGATTCTGAGTTCAGGAGTGGAGGAGCCTCAGCTTGTCCAACATATATAAGATTTTTGGTCCCTGTATGGATGAGGAAAAGGGCTGTGGACAGGATGAGCCAGCTGACCATGGCACCATGGTGCAGAAGGCCATTCATGAGGGGGGAGCAAAAAAAAAGTTGTTATAGGGGATTCTATAATTAGGGGGACAGATAGTATCCTTTCCCTGGATCAGGAGTCCCGCATGGTGTGTTGCCTGCCCGGTGCCAGGGTGCAGGACATCTCCAATTGGGTTGAAAGGATATTGGAGCAGGAAGGGGTGGATCCAGTTGTTGTGGTCCATGTTGGCACTAACAACATAGGCAAGGCTAGGAAGGAGGACCTGTTTGGGAATTATCAAGTCCACTAGGAAGGAAATTGAAGAACATGTCCTCAAGGTTCATAATCTCTGGATTACTGTCCCAGTCACATGCTAATTGGCATATGGATAAGAAAATTAGAGAAGTAAACACGTGGCTAAGAGATTGGTGTGGGAAAGAGGGATTCCATTTCATGGGACATTGGCATCAGTTTTGGAACTGGAGGGATCTGTACTGATGGGACAGTCTCCAGCTGAACCCGATCTGGAACTAGTGTTCTGGCGAAAAGAATAAATAGGGTGGTCAGCAGGACTTTAAAATGTGAGTCGGGGGAAGGGAAAGTGAAAGCAAAAGGGAGTATGGAATCAAGTATAAAGATAAGCAAAAGGTTAGCATGTGTGCAGGGTTTAATTTCAAGGCAGGCTAGGAATGAAGCAAAAAGGAATGATAATTAGGACATTATACTAGCGATGTTGGAAATTGTGAGGATAAGAAAATTAGCATTAACACGCTTTACCTAAATGCTTGTACTATTCGTAACAAAGCAGATGAATTAACGATACAAATCATCGTGAATGATTATGATGTGGTAGGCATCACAGAGATGTGGATGCAAGGTGTTTAGGACTGGCAGTTAAATATTCAAGGATTTACAACTTATCAAAAAGACAGGGACAAGGGCAGAGGGGGTGAGCTTACCTTGTTAGTTAAGAATGAGATTAAATCTATGGCACTGAATGACATATTGTCAGAGGATATGGAGTCTGTGTGGGTGGAGTTGAGGAACCACAAAGGCAGAAAAACCATTATGTGAGTTATGCACAGACCTCCCAGCAGTGGTCAGGATCAAGGATGCAAGATGTACGAGGAAATAGATCAGGCATGTCAGAAAAGCAAGGTCACGGTGATCATAGAGGACTTCAATATGCAGATTCACTGGGTGAATAATGTTGCTGGTGGATCCAAAGAAAGGGAATTCATGGAAAGCTCACAGGATGGCTTTTTGAAACAGTGTGTGATGGAGCCCACAAGGAATCAGGCTATTCTGGACTTAGTTCAATGTAATGAGCCAGACTTTATAAAAGATCTTAAAGTAAGGGAACACTTAGGAGGCAGCATTCATTTTATGGTAGAGTTCAGTCTGCAGTTTGAAAAAGAGAAGGCAAAATTGGATATAATTGTGTTACAGTTAAATAAAGGTAACTACAGGGCTTTGAGAGAGGAACTGACGAAAATCGACTGGAAGCAAAGCCGAGGGGGGAAGACAGTAGAGCAACAATGGCAGGAGTTTCTGGATGTAATTAAGGACACAGTAGAGATTCATCCCAAAGAAAAGAAAGATTATCCAGGGAGGGGTTAGACAGCCATGGCTGACAAAGGAAGTCAGGAAATGCATCAAAGAAAAAGAGAGAGCCTATGAAGTGGCCAAGAGCAGTGTGAAATCAGAAGATTGGAAAGACTACAAAAACAAACAGAGGATAACAAAGAAAGAAATAAGGAAGGAGAGAATCAAATATGAAGGTAAGCTAGCTAGTAATATTAGAAATGGTAGTAAAAGTTTCTTTCAATGCGTAAGAAAGAAACGAGAGGCAAAAGTAGAAATTGGGCCGTTCCAAATTGATGCTGGAAGGCTAGTTATGGGAGATAATAGCTGATAATAGCAAAATACTTGATAAGTATTTTGTGTCAGTCCTCATAGTGGAAGCCATGAGTAATATCCCAACAATTAAGGAGAGTCAGGGGCAGAGTTGAGTATGGTAGCCATTACAAAAGAAAAAGTGCTAGAAAAGCTAAAAGGTCTAAAAATTGATAAATCTCCTGACCCGGATGGGCTACACCCGAGAGTTCAGAGATAGGTGGCTGAGGAAATAGCGGAGGCGCTGACTGTGATCTTTCAAAAATCACTGGAGTCAGGGAAAGACCCAGATGTTTGGAAAATCGCTGTTGTAACCCCCTTGTTCAAGAAGGGATCAAGACAAAAGATGGATAGGCCGATTAGCCTCAGATGTAGGTAAAATTCTAGAATCCATCGTCAAGGATGAAATTTCTAAATTCTTGGAAGTGCAGGGTCAGATTAGAACAAGTCAGCATGGATTTAGTAAGGGGAGGTCATGCCTGACAAACCTGTTAGAATTCTTTGAAGAGGCCACCAGTAGGTTAGACCAGGAAGACCCAGTGGATGTCATCTATCTAGACTTTAGAATACTGTGTCCAATTTTGGGTCACAACCCTCAGGAAGGACATAATGGCACTGGAGCGTGTCCAACAGAGATTTACACAGATGATCCCTGGAATGGTAGGCCTAGCATGTGATGAACGGCTGAGGATCCTGGGATTGTATTCACTAGAGTTTAGAAGGTTGAGGGGAGATCTAATAGAAACTTACAAGATAATGCATGGCTTAGAAAGGGTGGACGCCGGGAAGTTGTTTCCATTAGGTGGGGAGACTAGGACCCGTGGGCATAGCCTTAAAATTAGAGGGGGTCTATTTAGAATGGAAATGAAGAGACATTTCTCCAGCCAGAGAGTAGTGGGCCTGTGGAATTCATTGCCATGGAACACAACGGAAGCCGAGACGTTAGGTGTCTTCAAGGCAGAGATCAATAAATTCTTGATCTCACAAGGAATTAAAAGCTACGGGGAGAGTGTGAGTAAGTGGCATTTGAAACACCCATCAGCCATGATTAAATGGCAGAGTGGACTTGATGAGCCGATTAGCCTTGCTTCAACTCCTATGTCTTATGGTCTTATGGTCTTTTCTCTGAAGATTTCACGATGACATCTTGATCCTCACCACATTTTCTTGGCAGTGAATCTCATTGCTGCCACCATGTTTTATTGTGTGGTTTTATGTCCACACCCATGTGTTTGTGCTCAAGACGTACTGGGTGAGGAAATGGTAAGGTGAAGAACAGTTTTAAGACTTCAGTTTCCTGAGCATTATTACATACTAAAGATAAATACTACAATACGTGATATTCAGAGGTATACCAGGCTCTGATCTTTTACATTATTGAAAGACGGTTCTGTAAATTCTATTGCCTGAAGCTGGTTGATCTGCTACTCATGCTTCTCTTCAAGCATTTCTAAAATTCAAATGGCTAGATTTTGTTTCTGGCTAGTCCTCCCTGTGTCTCTTTTGTTTTTTTTTAACTTCATGCACATTGTGCTATTTATGCCCGGTGAGGAACAGCTCCATCATATCATTGTAAGGTTGCTCTATTATCCTAATAACCTTACACAATAGTGTCCTAGGTCCAACCTTCTTCAGCATAGCGTGACGGAGTCATACAGTTGCACAGCACAGTAACAGACCCTTTGGTCCAACTCATCCATGCCAACCAGATATCATAGAGTCATAGAGATATATAGCACGGAAACAGACTTCTCGGTCCAACTCGTCCATGCCGACCAGATATCACAACGTAATCTAGTCCCACTTGCTAGCGTCTGGCCCATATCCCTCCAAACCCATCCTATTCATATACCCATCCAGATGCCTTCCCACGTACAAAGCCATGTTGACTAGCCCTAATCAGTCCTTGCCTTTCCAAATACATGTAAATCCTGTCCTCAGGATTCCCTCCAACAACTTGCACACCACCAATGTCAGGCTCACTGGTCGATAGTTCTCTGGCTTGTCCTTACTACTTTTCTTAAATAGTGGAACCACGTTAGCCAGCCTCCAGTCATCCGGCACCTCACCTGTGACTATCGATGATACAAACATCTCAGCAAGAAGCTCAGCAATCACTTCCCTCACTTCCCACAGAGTTCTAGGGACCACCTCCGATCCATTATGTGTTTCAAGACATCCAGCACTTCCTTCTCTATAGTATGGGCATTTTCCAAGATGTCACCATCTATTTCCCTACATTCTGTATCTTCCATGTCCTTCTCCACAGCAAACACTGATGCAAAATACTCGTTTGGTATCTCCCTCATCTCCTGCAGCTGCACACAAAGGCCTCTTTGCTAATCTTTGAGGGACCCTATTCTCTCCCTAGTTACCCTTTTGTCTTTAATGTATTTGTAAAAACCCTTTGGATTCTCCTTAACCCTATCTGCCAAAGCTATCTCATGTCCCCTTTTTGCCCTCTTGATTTCCTTCTTAAGTAAATTAATTTAGTCCCATTCACTAGCACTTGGTCCATATCCTGCTAATCCCTTCCTATTAAATGTACACATCCAGATGCCTTTCAAATGTTGCACCTATACTCCACCATTTCTTCTGGAAGCTCATTCTGTACACACACACACATCACCCTCTGCATGAAAAAAATACCCTTTAGGTCCCTTTCAAATCTTTCCCCTCTCACCTTAAATCTATGCCCTCTAGTTTTGGACTCCTCTACTCTGGGAAAAAGAGCTTGACTATTCACCCTATCCATGCCCCTCATGATTTTATAATGTCACCCCTCAACCTCTAATGCTCCAGGGAAAATAGCCCCAGCCTATTCAGCCTCTCCCTGTAGCTTAAACCCTTCAAACCTGGCAACATCCTTGGAAATCTTTTCTGAACCCTTTCAAGTTTACTAACATCTTTCCGACTGCAAGAAGACCAGAATTTAATGCGGCTTCATTGATGATCTTCTTTCCATCATAAGATCAGAATGGGAATATTCACTGGTGATTGTGGAATGTTCAGACCCATTCATGATGCCTTAACTATTGAAACAATCTATATCCATATGCAGCAAGACATGGGCAGCATCCAGTATTGGGCTGATATGTGGTATGAATGTTACTTGCCACCTAAGTGCCAGGCAATTATCAAATCCAATAAAAAAGAATCAAACTATCTTCCCTGGACATGTAACAGAATTAAAATTGCTACATCTTCCTCTATCAACATTCTGGGGGTCAGGAACAGAAGTAGACTAGCCTATTTAAGTACTGTGGCTACAAGAGTAGGTCAGAGGCTCAGAATTCTTTCTTTTTTTCTCCTTTATTCATTCACAGGATGATGGTGTTGCTGGTCACAAAGCATTTATTGCCCATTCTTCATTGCACAGAGGGCAGTTCAGGGTCAACCACATTGCTGTGTGTCTGGAGTCACATGTAGACTAGACACATTTCCTTCCCGAAAAGGACATTAGTGAACCAGATGGGTTTTTCCTGACAATCAGCAATGGATTCATGGTCATCATTAGACTCTTAATTCCAGCTTTTCTTCATCTCAACTCTCCTGCTCCTCGGGTTCGCCTGGCCTGCTGTGCTTTTTCAGCGCCATACTTTTTGACTCTGACCTCCAACATCTGCAGTTCTCACTTTCTCCCATCATGTTACGACAGTACTAGACATTAATTAGGCCACTTCTGGAATACAGTGTTCAATTCTGATCTCCCTGCTATAGCAAAGAAATTGTTCATTTGAAAGGGTTCAGAAAAGATTTACAAGGGTGTTGATGGGGTTGGACAGATTGAGTTATAAGGAGAGACTGATTAGCTGGGGCTATTTTCCCTGGAGCATCGGAGGCTGATGGGTGACTTTATAGCGGTTTACAAAATCATGAGGGGCATGGAAATGGTGAAAAGCTAAGGTCTTTTTGCAGGGTAGGGGATTCCAAGACTAGAGGGCACAATTTAAGGTAAAAGAGGAAAGATTTAAAAGGGACCTAATGGGCAACTCTTTCATGCAGAGGGTGATGCATGGTGGAATGAGTTGTCAGAGTATGAAGTGGAGGCTGGTACGATTGTAACATTTAAAAAGCATCTGGATGGGGTACTTGAAGAGGAAAGGTTTAAAGAGACATGGGCCAAATGCTGGCAAATGGGACTAGACTGATTGATATCTAGACGGCATGGATGAGTTGGACTGAAAGGTCTGTTTCCATGCTGTACAACTCTGTGATCTGCCATGGTGGGATTTGAACCCGAGTCCCTAAAACATTATCTGGGTCACTGAATTAATAGACCAGCAATAATACCACTTGGCCATTGTCTTTCACTGATCGTTTTGTGGCACAAAGCTGACCACTTGTCTCCCCAGGGCCTGTCCATCATCTAGAAGGCAGAAATCGAGAATGTAACGTTGTCTTGTGCCTGGATAGTGAAGCTCCAACAATACTCAAGAAGGTGAACATCACATAGGACAAAGATGATTGACATCTTAACCATTAACCTTAACATTCATTCTTTCCACCATCATTGCATTTTGTGGAAGCAATGTGTACAATTCACAAGCTGCAATGCAGAACTCCTTTGGTAGCTACATCCTCCAGCAGGAGAGAGGAATAGATACATGGGAACATCACCAGCTTTAAGCTCCTCTCTAAACCATGCATTATCCTAATTTGGAAATATACCACTATTCCTTCACTGTTGCTCGACCAAGATCCTTCCTCTCAGCACCATGAGTTTACCTATCCCAATATCTAACAAATAAATTAAAATAAAGAACTACAGTCCTCTCAAGCAGCAGAATCATGAATTGTCTCATGCAATGATGGGTATCTAGATGAGAACTACCGCCAGGCCAAGTAATGATCGATTGAAAAACACATACCAAAATCACATTCTCAATGACATAGGATTGAGACGTAAATGCTGGTCCAGCCAGCGACACTCATGTCCTGTGAAAGAACATCAAAGAAACACATCCCATCTTACAAAAGACACAGTGGTTCCTAATTTCTTCAAATTTGGGTCATCACAAGCATCAGCTTCTTCACATTTGGGTCATCCCCAGCATCAGCTGCTTGGCTAGGTAGCAGTTTTCATCTACATCTCCATTATTGCATGTCACAATTCATTATTCCACTGTTTGAGAGGATTGTAATTCTTTATTTTAACTCATTCATGGGATGTGGGTGTTGCAGACTGGGCCAGCATTTATTGTCTATATCTAGCTGCCCTCAAGAAGGTGGTGGTGAGTTACCTTCTTGAAGGGCTGTAAATCTATTCGGTATATGTAGACGCACAGTGCTGTGATGGAGGGAATTCCAGGACTTTAACCCAGTTACACTGAAGGAATGGCAATGTATTTCCAAATCAGAATGGTGACTGACTTGGAGGTAAACTTTCAACTAATGGTGTTCCCATTTATCCATATGTCTGCTGCCCTTCTCCTAGTTGGAAGTGGTTGTGTTTTAGGAAAGTGCTGGCTAAGGAGGTTTGGTAAATTTCTGCAGTCCACCTTGTAAATGGCATTCACTGCTGCTACTGAATGTCAGAGGTGATGGGAGTGAATGTTTGTACATGTAGTGCCAATCAAATGGGCTGTTTCGTCTTGGATGGTGTCAAACCTCTTGAATGTTGTTGGATCTACATTCCTTCAGGTAAGTGGGGAGTATGCTATCTCACTTATGCCTTGTGGACAGATGGATAGGCTTTGGGGAGTCGGGAGATGAGTCATTCACTGCAGGACTTCACGTGCTTTAATAGTCATTATACTTATATGGTTAGTCCCAGTTCAGTTTTTGGTCAATAGTAACCCACAGGATGGTTATAGTGGAAGATTCAGAGGTGGTAATGCCATTAAATGCCACTGAATGTCAGGGGACAGTGTTAGATTCCCTCTTGTTGAATTTGTTCATTGCTTGGCACTTGTGTGGTGCAACAGTTACTTGCTACTTGTCAGCTCAAACTTGAATACTGTCAAGGTCTTACTGCATTTCAACACGGACCACTTCAGAATCTAAGGAGTTGCAAATGGTGCTTAACATTTCACAATCAGCAGCAAACAGCCACACCCCTGAGTGAATGGTAGAGGGAAAGTCATTGATAAAGCAGCTGAGTATAGTTATTGAGTCATAGAGATGTACAACACAGAAACAGACCCTTCAGTTCAACACGTTCATGCCAATCATATAGCCTAAATTAATCTAATCCTATTTCCATCAGTTGGCACAAATCCCTCTAAACCCGTCCTATTCATAAACCACCCAGAGAAAAGATCTTGTCTAATTACCCTATCCATGCCCCTCATGATTTTACATATCTTGGTAAGGTCACCTCTTAGCCTTCAACACTCCAGAGAAAACAGCTCCAGTCTCTCCCTATAACTCAAGCCCTCCTCGTAAATCTTTTCTGAATCCTTTCAAGTTTCACAACATCTTTTTTGTAGCAGGGAGGCCAAATTGCGCACAGTATACCAAAAGTGGTCTAACTAATGTCCTGTACAACCGCAATATGACCTCCAACTCCTATACTCCTGAACAAAGAGATCTTGGAGTGCAGGTTCATAGCTCCTTGAAAGTGGAGTCGCAGGTAGATAGACAGTGAAGAAGGTGTTTGGTATGCTTTCCTTTATTGGTCAGAGTATTGAATACAGGAGTTGGGAGGTCATGTTGCAGCTGTATAGGACATTGGTTAGGCCACTTTTGGAATAGTGTGTGCAGTTCTGGTCTCCTTCCTATTGGAAAGATGTTGTGAAATGTGAAAGGGTTCAGAAAAGATTTACAAGGATGTTGCCAGGGTTGGAGGATTTGAGCCATAGGGAGAGGTTGAATAGGCTAAGTCTGGAATGCACTGTCTCAGCGGGTGGTTGAGGTAAGTAACTTTGTAACATTTACAAATTACTTGGATGAACATATGTGTTATTACATCCAAGGCTATGGGCCAAGAGCAGTAAAGTGGGACTAGTGTAGTTAGTAGTTCATTTTTGGGAGCACAGACTCGAAGGGTTTCTTCTATACTCTATCATTCCATGATATCCAGTGCTCCAAAACATTTCCTGATTATAATGTGGAGCAAATTGATTTGGCCGAAGACTGGCATCTGTTTTGCTGGGGAAATCTGGAAGAATGTTCACAACTGGAGTGTCAGGACTGCAGAGCTTAAATCTGATCCATGAGTGTGGAATTGCTTAGCTCTGTCTATCACCTGCTTCTAATGCTGTGGCACAGAATATTTAGCTCTGCATAGTGCTGTTCCTAGCATGTTCTCCCCACATGCTTCATTGAACCAAAGTCGATCTCTCGGCTTAATGGTTATAGGAGAATGAGGAATATGTCAGGCCAAGAGGTTGCAGATTGTGTTGAAGTACAGTTCTGCTGCTGATGGTCCCTGCTCCCAGTCTTGAGTTGCTGGATCTGTTTGAAGTCTATTCCATTTCACGAAGTGATAGTGACACAAAACACAATATATAGTATTCCCAACGTGCAGGTGGGAATTGTCTCCGTGAGGACTGTGCAGTGGAGAACTGCTACTGAGAACATTAAGGACAGATGCATCCACAGCAAGCAAACTGGTTATGCAAAACACAAAAGGATGAAACAATGCAGCACAGGACAGCAGACTACACCTCTATTGCTAGATTCTTTCAGGTGAAAGGAATTGTTAATTTCACCTAGCTGCCACTGAGGGAATGACTGAACAGCTATGGAGAATCCTCAAGAGGAAGGGATATAATTCCTTAAAGGTCCAACTGGTCTGTGACTACAAAAATATTTTCATACAAGTACCTGCATGATATCCAGACCAGTGCCATTCTCAGGCAAATTCTCACATTCAAAGGTGCTGCAAATTATTGTGGAACATGAGGGATTCCATGGATGGCTTTTAAATGGATGAAGGATATCCCTTGGAGAAATGGCTACTGATCCTGATCAAAGACTCTGCAACAGAGACAGATGGCCTTCAGCTGTTGCTACCTCATCACCAGAACCAACAAATAAGGAGGCCATTGAACATCTGGAGATGTGGTTCAAAATCTTGACTGCTCAGGAGGGGCCTTGAGTACATTCCATCAAGTTTCACTTGCATTGTAGTTAACTACTGTGCTCCCCTTAATATGCCCTCAAAAGAAATGTGGATCTTATAGAGGCAGAGAAGGAGAATGAGGTTGAAGAGCCAATGGAAAACAGTACATCATTTCCATGGCTTTCCACATGATCAGATAAAGGTCAAAGCACAGGAGCAGAGAAACTTGGGCAGTTCTAATTCAGAACATTTCTCTGATGCACCTAGAAAATCCTGAGATGATACGCACCTCCTGTAAACTGGATAACCATCATCCACACAACACAGAAGTCTTCCATTGCTTCATACAGCAAACGAGGCACAAGTCACTACTGGTCGTGAAGTTACACAAAGCATAACCTTTGCACATTCCTCTATGCCTTACTTCTTTGACTGGGGTGAAAGGAGTGCATTGGAGGGGTGGTACCTCTTACGAGGAGGCCGAACATATTACTTTGAGTGGCTCATTCTGAGAGAAGAATGTTTAGGCTGTTCTAGTGCAGCAATCCAATTTTAAAAAATGCAGAATCTTTCAAAAGCAATTGCCTCTTAGAGGCAGAGAGAAGATGCAGGAAGAAGAAATATTGAGTCAGCATCTTATCCAAACTCAATTAGCTGTAGTATTTTGACCTGCTGCAACTGAACCTTCCAGAAACAATTGGTCCTAATACTCACATGTGTACCATTTGAGTTTGGCCAAATACCTCAGATGATGAACACAGTCATCCTCACCTCTTACATTAATTTCAAAGACTGAAAACTCATAGGCCTCTCTTCAAACAAGACCACAAATGCCATATTGAGTTCTCATAATTTGGCACAACTTTTCTCACACATAAGAACAAGCTAAGTGACAACATAAAATTGATAACACGGTGGTCTTTACTCAAAACGATACCAATATGTACTCCTCCTGTGGCTGGGATAAAGGAGGAGCAATTGGTTTACTTGTGCAGCAGAGTGTGTCCATGGCAGTTATAGTTGCTTTAGAGGAGCCAATGGGTGCGATTTCACTGTTTGCTCCAAGTGAAACAATGCAGGACCTTGCTGTAGAGATGTTTCCAATTCAGAGGAGTCAAAGCATTGGATGCTGATGATGGTGAACCTCCTCATCATCATTACTAAATCCTTTAGCATTTGACAGAGGAGTTGAGTGTCTAAGGGAAGCTGCAGCACAACCAGCATCCAAGCATCTTTGCATAATTACAGCACTGAATGGTTAATGCCACCAAACATCTCATGCAGTGTGTAAACGTTCTGTTCCCGTATACATTTAATTGCACTACATGAGATTAATTGTTCTCTCAATGGATTAGCTCATGTACTCAAAAGTCTGTGATGATTCTATGTCCATTACTCAACAACATCTCAGAGAATTCCAACATGAGGGCTCATATCTCCCACTCCCGGCCCAGAAATACCCACTTTCTAAGGGTGATTCTCGGCTGTATATCACTGCTGAAAAGAGTATGATTGTGTTTGTAACTCATCTTCTGATAGTTACCTGTACCTCCCCTACATTTTCTTGCATATTTTTATTGCTCATCTTGTGTCACTCATTCTAAGAATTAAAGTATTTCATACAAAGTGCTCAGAGACTTCTATGATGGAGGGGATGCAGGTGGGAAGAGAGGCAGAGAGAGAGAGAGAGAGATAGAGGGAGACTTGATTTGATTTATTAT
This sequence comes from Chiloscyllium plagiosum, assembly GCF_004010195.1. Lineage (NCBI taxonomy): Eukaryota > Metazoa > Chordata > Chondrichthyes > Orectolobiformes > Hemiscylliidae > Chiloscyllium > Chiloscyllium plagiosum. The sequence continues at coordinate 50,781,987 of NC_057714.1, read as the reverse complement.
CGTCACATGTCCCAAGATACAGTGAAAAGTGTTGTTTTGCATTCTATTTATGCAGCATTAAAAACCTTTCCTCTGAGCCAAATGGCAATGTAGAGGTAACTAGCAGTTTGGAGATAAGCCATTATGCTGCTAACTTCAAAAAGCTCACGGCATCTATAGATCTATTCAATCTTATGCCAATTCTATGGAAAATAAAGAAAAAATAGTAGGGTAAATTCGAGGAATATGTATAGAACATTAAATTAAACAGCAGTTGGCACATATTTAATCAGGGAAATTTCAAACTAAGGGATCTTTTTGAGGGATAGCTACCAAAATGGACCATATTTAGTCCTAAATTATTGTGAAGCTAGATGTACAAAGGCACCTAAGAGTTCCAAACAAAAGGATATAAACTAATCTCAAAGGGTGTAAGGATTTAGGATCAAATTTGGAAATAGATAAAGGTACTAGCTGAAGATATTAAAAAAGACTCTGCTTAAAGTGGCAGCAGTGGGGTAGGAAGTAGCACTGCAGGGATATTCTAAGTTGTCCACTATCAGTATCTGAATTTGTCAAACAATTGCAATTAAAATTTAATGCCAATAAATATAAAGAAAGGAAGTTTTCATTAAGTGACATGAATTTTGCTGCTCTATATTTTCTTGTTTTTGTACTGTATTGTTATTACTACCAGCAAAAACAGTTAAACTCATTACTGTAGCTACATGATGCCACCATTGAAATCAATGACTTTCACTGATTCCTCACATATAAACCAAATATCACAACACCATTAATTTATCTGAAAGAACAATTCTTTAAAATTGACTTATTGTGCATTAACTGAACAGAGTTCAACTTTTGAATGAGTTCAACATTCAAATGATTTTGAGCCCCTGAAGATCTAGTTCCAATTAGAGCACAAATAACAATGATCTCTGAGCCAAAGTTAAGAACGATGTTTCAGCAAAATACCTGAAGCTCAAGCTACACAATTGTTTATTTTTACTCACAGAGACACATGCATAAAAGTCCAAAGAGTCCACTTTACCATCTGCCGTACACTTATTAGCCCTTTTGAAAGTTCAAACTAAACTTAGTTTGGAAAAAAATTAATTTAATGAGTGTCCAGTATAAGCATGTGATTTATTTTAAAATGAGATTTCAGGAGAGACTGTAACTCAGATAAAACACATAATTATTCAATGAAAATAAAAATAAATTGATGTAATATTCAATAGGAATGTTCTAACTCACATACAGCACTTTTCAATTAAAACTGTAATTTTTAAATGCAATTGGTATGAATTATATAGTACAGCTTCATAATTAATTTCCTCAAATATTTTAAGATTAAATACTAAATTTTACTTGCGGAAGTTATTTTGTACATTGGTTTCAGAAAATTAAAATATCTTAAATGAGTTTCAATTAAAGATTAAAATGTTTACAGTGATATATTGTAATAACAAGCAAATGACCCGAATATTGACACAATTCTCAATGCAAGACATTTACGAACAACACATAAAATATACATATCAATCACATGGAAAGGGTGGCATTTCAATAATGAATCAACTCCATTCCACTTCTCTAGTAAACATTTCGGTCTGGCGTTTGCAGAAAAAGTAATGCCCACTACCCACCATTATTAAAGAGCCAAATCAGACTGTTTTGATAACCACACATACATACAGGGTAGTTAAATGTAGAAAGCAGGAAGGTACTACTGTGTTACCCTGGTCTTCCAGAAATTGTACTACACCTCAATGGAACACCTGGAGTGAGCTAATATTGCTGTATCATGAGTTATAGTGGCAGAAGAAAAGTCTCAAAGTAACAAGGAGTTATATAACTATAGCATTTTAATGATCTATAGTGGAATGCAAATGCCGCTAGACTATTTCAAATGGGTGGAATTATTACAGTTCAACTGAGGAGTACCATTAGTTTTCCCCATTGTTATCTTCTATTATGGTCAAGGCTGTAGATCAATATATTTGCATAAAATCAGCAAAACGGTCTGAGCATTTCAACACAGTGTGTGTAATACAAGATGAGGTCCATACTAACAACAAATATGACCTTGGGATTATATGCATACCAAGTGTAGCAAAGGAATATGGCACTGCTTTGCAAACAATTTTCTGATGTAACCCCATTTTAAAATTACCACCGCTTTCTCAAGTGCAATTAATGATAGGCAACAAAGGCTAACTTTGCCTTGCCAGCGATGCCCATATCCCATAAATGAATATACAGTATAAAAAGGTTCATGAAACTTAGCAGGATGTGAGATGTTGCAAAAAATCAAAATTGCAATAATGCAGCAGAGTAACAAGTGGTATATTGTAATTAAAATTTGACAATTATAGATTGACACACATTACATAAATACGAAAATCTATGTTTGCAAAGGACTTTAAACATTGTTAATAGGAAACAAGAAGTTGAAGTATTTTGTCTTGCACTGCTCAGAACTAGGACACAAGAAACAGACTTGAGAAAAGAGACACCATTTTATACGAAGAGAGTGCCAATATGTTGGACCATAAAGGTGCAGTAAGAAAGGTCAACTGTAAATCTTAATTCCTACACCAGTACAGGTAAACTCTTATTGTTGACAAATCATATAAAACACCATTAACTATGCTTCCCAGATAAGTTTTCCGCTAATTACCCTCAATTGTCATATAACCATTTAAGTTTCAAAATTTCTTCATTTTCCAATATCAGTTTTAAAACTGCAATATTGATCTTGGTCATTTTTCATTCACATATTTTGTCGAATGTATTCTATCCCATTGTGACTTATAATTACTATGTATTCAATGCATATTACTGCTGAGTTCCTTTTATGGAAATCCTTCCAAACATTTTGCTAAGAAAAATGCCTTATCTACCACCTCAGTTAGAGGCAAAAAAAACTGCAGATGCAGGAATCCAAAGCAGACAAGCAGATCTCTAAAGTCCCAGCCATCACCCATTTCAATTCCCCTTCCCATTCCCTCTCTGCCATTACCATCCTCGGCCTCTTCCATTGCCACAGTGAATCAGACTGCCTGGGCAGCCTACAGCCTGGAGGACTCAACATTGAGTTCTCCAATTTCAAATAACCTTCCCACACATCCCCTGATTCCCTTTCCAGCCCATTCTCCTCCCTTTCATTCCACTTACTGACCCTTCCTTCCAGCCACCAAATGGATTCATTCCTCCATCTTCCAACTAGGCCGTACCCTCTATTTGTGTTCGCCTATCACTACCTCATCACACTGCCCCTCTCCCTACCCAAAACCCTCATCTTTATCTGCAGCTCCCTTCACCCCCAACCCCAGTCCTGAAGAAGGGTTATACCTGAAATGTTGACTTTTCCACCTCCTTAATGCTGCCTGGCTTGCTATGTTCTTCCAGCCTCCTGCATATCTACCACCTCAACAAGAGTAAGACTTCCTGCTGCTAAGTTAATTCTGATCTTTTTTAGCTTCACAAGCTCAAAAGCAACATTTACCTTCCTCTCCCAAAGGGAAATTTATAATATTTTCACTAATCCAAACTTAATAGACATCTGATAGGAAGTATCACTAAAAACAATAGATTTCATGTTCCTGACATCTCCCATTGATGGAAATCGGAAAACAAAATGCACTATTTTTAGTTTTATCAATGTTTTGTTTTCCCAAACAATACCTCCAACCTTGGGGATTTTCATAGTTTTCCTCATTTTTAAGACCTCAAACTGACATTTGCCTTTTTTGAAAGCTGAATTCACCTGTTCAATTCGATTTTACAATTTTTCCATTTATGTTTTGGAAACCAGATTTTTTCTGAGGCTCTATTTCTAATAGATGCAATGCAATCTAACATTTTCCAAATAAGGTTGTTGATACACGATGAAATCACTCTGCCTGATTTTAAATCTAATGCACTTAACAGCCCAAGAAGACTGACTTCCAATTTTGAATTTGCTTTAAGTCCATTTATGGCAATCTTGTCAAATTCAATGCTGCCTCCCCACAAAATACATATACATGCATCATAAAATGCCTGAAAGCTATTCCTCTTGTCTTGAGTAAAACATGAGGGTCTGCTTTCAACTGGAGATAGTCCAGTTTTAATAAGGTGGACCTTCACTGAGAAGCACCAAACATTAGAGGCACCTTTTAGGCCATATATTTATTTAATTTCCAGGGGGTTCCCACAGTGGGTGGTGCCTCTTTTGGAGGTCAAATAAGTACTTCTGCTTTGAGATGATTCACCTGAAAAAATGCAGCTTTAAAATCCATTATGTATATTACTAAGTTTTGTTGCTAATATTGCCAAGAAAATGTTCAAAACTGCTTTTCTTGTCATGGAATCTTCCCATGGTCTCCAGTTTATCTTCGAAACCTTGTGCTACTGTCATTGCTTTAAGCTTTATGAGTTCCTTCAGAAGATATCTTTTCCATGCCAATCCACCTAAGAGATAGAGGTGGCTGTCCCTTATTTGGCACCTCTATGTACACCATAAATTCACTCCAGCTTGTCCTTCTTGCAGATGGCCTCTTTTGTTAAATTGTGTCATTTGTTTGTAACCTCTATGTCTTCCCAATTATATGAGTGAATAACTCTACAGAGGTCAGTATCCCATCACCAAGTCATACTTTATTTAATGTGGAGAGTCCTTGACCCTGATCCAGTTTCCTCAGAGCCATTCTAACAGTGAACAGCTTATCTGACACTTCTGTTCTTATCTGTCAGCCAAGGCTCCCTGATTGGACCAGATTAACAGCCCCAATCAGGGAACTCATATTCCATGAGGTCCACCTGGCCGATCTTATTACAATCACTACATCCCACCCCATTCAATTCGGAGGACGTAGGCGTTTTTTTGTAGCTTCTCCTGGGATGTTTTAGCACCATGTCAAGTTCCTCCAAATCTGCCTCTGATATGGGCGGTGTGTAACACACAGTAGCTCGCCTCTTGTGCCTGAAGCATCTCGGAAGAAATTTATCCTCCTCTTCAGGTGGCAAAAGGAGTCGAGGCGGCAACATCTATCGAGTTAATCTCAGGTTCCAAGGTATCTTCAATGCTTGTCAGTGAGGGAGAACCCAAGAGTGCTGGAATGCTCAGAAAGACTGTGGAAGAGCTGGACATGTTTTGCTCCCATGCCGTTTGCAAGTTTGCAGCTTCAGAATGTTCACATGCTTGTTCAGGACCATCACACCTATGTGAACTTCATACAACACTGGAGCTTAGACCTTGTAAAATGTCCTTTATTGTCCTCTGAAAAATTGCATGGTTGACAATACCCCAAATGACAGTCCTTGTCCGAGTTCTAGAGTAGGTACAAGGCCTTCAGGAGGCGACCAAGTGGAGGAGGAAAGTTGGAGGCAGGGTAAGTGGTCATCCGAGGGAGGTTGGGAGTTCTTGTCAAAGAAGAAGGCACAGAGACGGAGGTGGCAGGAGAAGAGCTCCACATTGTGGCGGATTGTGAATTCATTGAAGTGGAAGGATACAAAAATGAGCCCTTTCCTGAGGACAGATCATTCGGTCTCAGAGAGTTCAAGGTTGGGGGGTTAGTGAATATGTGGCAGGGCTTGTGGGTGGGGTTTTGGGGAGAGTCCCGGGGTGGTTGGTGAGGACGGAAAGCTGGTGTGCTGGCTGGCTGCAGGTCGGCAGTAGGATCCGGGGTATCCCTGCGAAATGTCGTCCAGGACTTCCTTGCAGAGTGGGTGGAGCCAGAGATAGAGGTGGAAGCTGGAGCAGAGTTCAGGCTGGTCCGAGTGCTGTTGTTGGCGGAATCCAGGGCAGCATTGCAGGAGAGGTCCAGAACAGAGTCAGGTGAGTACTCGGGGGTCCCAGTGGTACGGGTGCTGATCCATCTTTGCTGGTAACATCAAACAGTCCAGCTTCAGCACCTACACAGGCTCTGTACCCAAACTCTTTCACCGTCACATCGATGACTGCATCGGTGAAGCGTCCTGCACCCAAGCTGAACTGGAGCAGTTCATCGACTTTGCCCACAAATTCCAACCCACCCTCAAATTCACTTGGTCCATCTCGGACACCTTCTTCTCCTTTCTTGGCCTCACCATTTCCATAGCTGGCAACAATCTCCAGATGAACATCTACAGAGGAACCTCGATTATCCGGCATTCAATTATCCGAATATCAGATTATCTGGCAAGATCGCAAGATCCCAATGCTCGGCTAAACTATGTTATCCGGCATTCAAGTATCCGGCATTTGATTAACTGAGCGAAATACTCCCCACCCGTGTCCTTCGGGTAATTGAGATTCCTCTGTAGTACAAACATACAGACTCCCAGAACTACCTGGACTACACCTCCTTCCACCCAGTATCCTGCTATACCCCGATGAGCATCCCAGATGTCCACCGATTTTGAATAATGTACTTTTCTTCCATCCGTCATACAGACAGCCTTCCACCGCACCACCTGCATTCCCCATTCCACCACTCTAAACCTTCCCAAAATGCAATAAGGAGTCGCGCTTATCCTCACTTACCACCCCACCCGTCTCTGCAGCCAACACATCATCCTCAAACACTTCCACCAACTCCAAATAGACCCCACCACCAAGAACATCTTCTCTACCCTATCCCTCTCAGCCTTCCACAAGGACCGTTCCCTCAGTATTTGATTGCCTGTGTGATTCCTTAATAAGTAGCCAAATTAAAGGTAACTTGTGATGATTTACCCACAACACCAGGAAGATTTAATTTCAGAGATGGGCTAAACAGAACACAAAATTGGACACCCTAGAGAAACACTTCTTGAGGAATAAACTAATTTCTAAACAGGATACTAACTCAAAAGCTGAACAAGTAACATCTGTATACAATTGGCAGAACAGCAGATGATATTATTGCCCAAAAAGGTATAAAAAGAAACAAAGAATAACTGAAAGCCTTGAAAGACTTCAAGCTTAGAACTAATAAAATGCTTGAAAAATTTAAGATTTAACAGGAGAATACAGCATTTAGGAAACAACAAGAACATACAAACATAATACATAGGAGCAGAAGTAAGTCATTCATCCCCTCAAATCTGTCCCTATTCTATCAGATCATGGCTGATCTGCCCTGGACTTCAACTCCTCTAATATTTCAAACATCTATCTACCTCCATTTTAAATACTTTCAATGATCTAGCCTCTGCAATTCTTGAGTAGAGAATTCCAGCCATTTTCTACTTTCTGAGAGAAGAAATTCATTTTCATCTCAGTTCTAAATGACTGTCCTCTCATTCTGTTAACCATGTTCTCAAAATCTAGCCCATCAAGATGCCTCAGAATCTTGTATGTTTCGATAAGAAGACCCCTCATTTTGCTAAAATCTGATGAATTAAGGTCTTACCTGTTCAGGTTTTCTGCATAATTAACCCTCCTCATCTCAGAAATCAGCTCAGTGAATCTCTTTTGACTTCATGAATGATCTTTAGAGACTAAACGAGAAATGTGATTATGGAGACTTGAAATCAAAATTCATGAGATCAATTTCTTTTAGGCATCACTAATAAGACTGACAGATTTATGACAGCCCAAAGACGACCAAGGTCTATAGCAAACCATTCAGAAAGACAGGATTCTTGGCAGTGTGGAGGAATAGCGGGATCTTGGGGTCCACGTACACTGATCCCTCAAACTTGCCACCCAAGTTAACAGGCTTGTTAAGAAGGCATATGGTGTTTTTGCTTTCATTAACAGGGGTATAGACTTTAAGAGCTGCGAGGTTTTGCTGCTTAGGTCACACTTGGAATATTGTGTCCAGTTCTGGTTGCCTCATTATAGGAAGAATGTATATGCTTTAGAGAGGGTGCAGAGGAGATTTACCAGAATACTGCCTGAATTGGAGAGTTTGTCTAATGAATAGAGGTTAAGTGGTTTTTAACACTGGAGAGAAGAAGAAAGAGAAGTGACTTGATAGAGTTGTACAAGGTAATGAGATGCATATATAAAGTAGATAGCTAGACACTTTTCTCCAGGGCAGAAATGGCTGTCACAAGGGGTCATAATTTTAAGGTGATTGGAGGAAGGTATGGGGGAGATATCAGAGGCAGGTTCCTTACTCAAACAGTGGTGGGTATGTGGAATGCACTGCCAGCATCAGAGACGCTAGAGTCAGAGACAGTAGGGACATTTAAGCGACTTCTGGATAAGCATATGGACAGCAGTAAATTGAAAGGTGTGTAGGTTAGGTTGATTTTAAAATAAGATAAATGCTCGACACAACATCGTGGGCTGAAGGGTCTGTACTGCGCTGTACTGTTCTATGTTCTATGGTACATGAAGTAGACAGCCACAAGTAAAACATACTAATCCTAAGGGTAGACGATCACGCCTAATTCAGAAGATTTTCAGAATTGTGAAGGTGCAGAATCTCAATCACAAGTAGATTTAATTGATAAGCTAAAACAGTGAGTATCCAAAGATGTGCAGGTTAAGTGAATTGACCATGCTAAATTGCGCATAGTGTGCAGGGATGTGTAGGTTAGGTGCATTAGTCAGTGGTAAATGTAGACTAATAGGGTAGAGGAATGGGTTGGGGTGGGTTACTCTTCAGAGGGTCAGTGTGGACTTGTTGGGCCAAATCTGCTGTTTCCACATTGTAGGGATTCTATGAATACTCTGTGGAAATTGCTTCTTATTTTTACCATTAAGTATCGAATTTGTAGGTTTGGGAGAAGAAGCTGATTGGTAAAGATGAGTAATTCTACTTTCCACTCTTTATTCCTCAATTTATAATCAGACACTAAATGTCCCAGCCAATTCTTTGGAGAAAGGAACATCTTCCAGATACAAACAATGCCTAGCTATTAAAATCAAATCAATAGGACAGTTCTTTAAAAATGTATTGAAGCAAGGCACATCCACAGAAAAGCAAAACACTGAAGAACTACATGCATAAAGATATAAGTGAAGTTAAACAAAAATGGCTAGTAGAAGGCAGACAAAGTTTTCTCAGGGAAAATTGGTGTCCCAGACCATTTTGACAATCTGACATTTAAGTCAATGAACATCTCATGAAGCAAGTCTTGGCTGACAAAACATTGTTTACAGCTGACAGTTAAACTAAAAATTCTAAGACACTTTTCACACTAAATGAATGCTAGAAACAACCCTCCAACATAGGAGACACCTAGTAGTAGAAAATGTATTTGTACCTCACAATCAGCACGGTGGCACGGTGGCACAGTGGTTAGCACTGCTGCCTCGCAGCGCCAGAGACCCGGGTTCAATTCCCACCTCAGGCGACTGACTGTGTGGAGTTTGCACGTTCTCCTCGTGTCTGCGTGGGTTTCCTCCGGGTGCTCCGGTTTCCTCCCACAGTCCAAAGATGTGCAGGTCAGGTGAATTGGCTGAGCTAAATCGCCCGTGGTGTTAGGTGTAGGGGTATGGGTGGGTTGCGCTTTGGCGGGTCGGTGTGGACTTGTTGGGCCGAAGGGCCTGTTTCCATACTGTAATCTAATCTAATCTAATCTAATCAGGAATTCACATTTCTGAAAACAAAGGGGAATATTGACCTCAATTTCATTCAAAAGCTAGAATGGACTAAGTAACAAAAAAGACAAGAAACAACTGATACAAGATTTTATAGGGCTCTGTAAGCTCGTGGTAGAACCCAGCGAAAAGCAGAATCCATAATCATTAGTTATGTCAGAAATTCCCCAAGGCTCTGTAGCACCTTACAAACACACAACTACTACCATCTAGAAGGACAAATGTAGCAGATACATGGTAACACCCACCACCCACTTTCAGTAAACAGACTTTAACATTGAAATTTGAGGAGTGAGTTAGATAAGGAGAGGATGGAGGAGCTCTGTTTATTTTGTTACATTATTACATTAGGCAGCATAGTGGCTCTGTGTTTTTAGCACTGCTGCCTTACAACGCGAGGGACTCAGGTTTGATTCCAGCTTCAGGAGACTGTCTGTGTGGAGGTTGTACATTCTCCCCATGTCTGCATGGGTTTTCTCTAGGTGCTTCGGCTTCCTCCCACAATACAAAGATGTGCAGGTTAAGTGAATTGACCATGCTAAATTGCGCATAGTGTGCAGGGATGTGTAGGTTAGGTGCATTAGTCAGTGGTAAATGTAGACTAATAGGGTAGGGGAATGGGTTGGGGTGGGTTACTCTTCAGAGGGTCAGTGTGGACTTGTTGGGCCAAATCTGCTGTTTCCACATTGTAGGGATTCTATGAATACTCTGGAAATTGCTTCTTATTTTTACCATTAAGTATCGAATTTGTAGGTTTGGGAGAAGAAGCTGATTGGTAAAGATGAGTAATTCTACTTTCCACTCTTTATTCCTCAATTTATAATAAATAATTCAAAAGTAAACTTTTGTCATATTGAATTCTCATCCTGTGTCATGGGGGAATTGTGAACCATAGGGGGATTTCCATGTAACCAAAACGGGTACATGTGCAGCAATACTTCACTGGCTGAAAATGCTTGAGCTCACTGTTTCAGAGCTTGTCAACAGCTGGAGTCACTGTGCTGTATTCATGAAGTAAAGGATACATGAACAACGCAGTAAAAGAGATGGGCACAGTGCAGAATTGCAACATTTGGTCAGACAGGGAATGGAAGACCACCAGACTGTCAAAGGAAATCAGAAGATAATGTAGGAGCTCCCTGTGACAGTTTTGCTCACTAATTGCTTGACAATATTGTTTTGTGTGGGCCAAAGGATCAATTACTGTGCTGTACTCATTAATTTTCCATACTGCATACTGGTAGAACATAGAACAGTACAGCACAGAACAGGCCCTTCAGCCCACAATGTTGTACCGACCACTAATCCTCATGTATGCACCCTCAAATTTCTGTGACCATATGTATGTCGAGGAGTCTCTTAAATGTCCCCAATGACCCTGCCTCCACAACTGCTGCTGGCAACGCATTCCATGCTTTCACAACTCTCTGTGTAAAGAACCCGCCTCTGACATCTGCTCTATACTTTCCTCCAACCAGCTTAAAACTATGACCCCTCATGTTAGTCATTTCTGCACTGGGAAATAGTCTCTGACTATCGACTCTATCTATGCCTCTCATTACCTTGTATACCTCAATTAGGTCCCCTCTTCTCCTCCTTTTCTCCAATCAAAAAAGTCCGAGCTCAGTCAACCTCTCCTTATAAGATAAGCCCTCCAGTCCAGGCAGCATCCTGGTAAACCTCCTCTGAACCCACTCCAAAGCATCCACATCTTTCTTATAAAAGGGCGACCAGAACTGGATGCCCTATTTCACCTGTGTTATTGTGGCCTTTGTGAGGGGAAGCATTCCTCAGAGGAGTGCAGTTGTACAGGAGGGAGGGAAGAAGAGTGGAAGAGCCATCAGTGATAGTGGGTGCATTAGTCAGGGGAACAGATAAATGTTTCTTTAAATGTGCTCTGAATATGACTCCAGAATGGTATATTGTGTCCATAGTATCAGGGTCGGGAATGTCACGGAGCAACTGCATGCCATTTGTCTGTTGATGATAAGCCTGAGGTCATGCTATTATGGTTTGAATGACTCCAGTAGGAAAAGGGATATGCTCTGCCAGTTAGGATTCAGGTAGGATTCAGGGAGTTAGGTAGAAAACTATCCAGCAGGACCTCAAAGTAGCAATCTTTGGATTACTTCCAGTGCCAAGCACACGTGAGTACAGGAATAGGAGGATAAGATGGAGGAATATATGGCTCGAAGGATAGTGCAGTACACAGGGTTTTATATATAAATATTATGCAATAGTTACAAGGACAGGACTTTAAATGTCCTAATGTAGTCTGGGATTGTGGTGGGTTAAAAGGCAGAAAGGGCAAGCTTACATTGATTGTGCTCAGGAGCATTTTCTTCAGCCATATGTGTCTAGTCTAACAAGAAAATAATTATTTCTAGACCTAGTTCTTGGCAATGAAGAGAGTCAGCATTAGTGGGGGGATCATTGACAGGACGGTGATCATTATATCTCGGTCTATGTTGATGATGGAAAAGAACAATGAATAATCCAGAGCAAGCAAAACTGGGAAAACAGCCTTCAATGGGGCAAGAATGAAACTGGGCTGGATAGGCTGGAGTCGAGAATGACTTAGCACTTTTGACTCTGATCTCCAGCATCTGCAGTCCTCACTTTCTCAATCCTGGATAGACTGGAGGCAAAAGTTAGAAGGCAAAACTGTAGCTGAACTAAGGGTTATCTTTAAAGAGATGTTTTGGGCATAGTTAAAGTATATGTCCTCAAAAAGAAATGTTGGTATAAACAAATCCAGAGTTCCCTAGTAGAAATTATGATTAATAAGAAGTGTACTTATGACAGTGCTCAGAGACAAACACAAGTGAGAACCAAACAGAATACAGAAGGTACAGAAGCAAGATGAAAATGCAAATAAGAGGGATTAATTAAAAAAAAGACTGGGAGCTAATATAATTGTGCAGTTATAAATTTGTCCAATGGCATAAAAATAATAAAGGATTGTAAAAGGAGTAGTAGGGGTGATTAATGACCAAAACAGAATTTACACACATAATTGTGGGGCACAGATGAAGTAATAAATTAATACTTTGCTTCTTTACCAAAGAAAGATGTGCTACAAAGGCCACAATAACACAGGTGAAAATTCAGTCACTAGCAGGATCCAGAATTTACAGGACGGAGGTACTGTATGACCTGTCACTCAGTACCTAAAGACTTGCTACACATTGGGAGTGTATGAGATACAGTCCAGGATACTGAAGGAAGCAAGATTGGAAAATGCAGATGCACTAGCTATAATTTTTAATCTTCCTTAGAATTGGAGGTGGTGCCAGAAGAACAGAGACTGGACAAATATTACAGTCTTTCGAAAAAAAAAGGCTGGTGCAGAGAATAGGCGAAATAACTACGAATTGAAGATGCCATGTATAATTCCATGAAGGACACCACTAAGGACAGACAAACAATATTCAACATGGTGCAAAGAAAAAAAAGTGTCTACCGTTTCAGGGATAATAACCTCTGAAAGAAATACAAGAGACTAAAACTTCTCCACTTCAGAAGGGAATCTCAGATAGTCAGAATGACAATGTAAGACCTTCTACACAAAAAAAACATTCTTTCAATCCTAAGGGAACAGTGTAACCTCTAGATCTCTCAAATTTGTAAAGTCAAAGAACTTTGGGGGCAGATGGGATTGTGATTAACCTAATTATGAAAACAAAGGTATGTAAAGATCACTGTTATTGGACTGTGGACCACAAATGGGAAAAGAGACTGCTTTAAACCAAGAAAACAATGTAAGAAATTTTAAAAACAAGTTCCAGGAACACACTGTGCCTTATGGAGCAGTGAGATGAAGAATTCCAGACTGATCAGAACTGATTATCTGTGTAATTTTGCACAGAAATAGTCTTTTGATTAATTTTACAATCAGTGCCTATTTTTGTGGCTTCAGGAGTGCTCAGCATAGTAACAACAACTTGATCAGTTCGTGTGCAGGAAGTTAAAGCTTTGTGGACGGACAATACAGCAGAAACAGGTAGCTTGGAAAGAGAAATCATCTATCTCTTCTTCTTTCTTTCCTAAATAACAAGTAGTAAAAGAAAATCCCTGGCCCCTTGCTACCCGCCCACAGCTATCTCTGCAAATTCTACAAACCAACCCCACCACTGAAAGGACAAAGGAATAATCACTTTTAGGGACAATGAAAAAAACTAATCCTTAATCAATGAAGGGAAAATTGAGAATTGATGTATCACAACCCTGTGTCATTAGCAAAGATTTAGAAGGAATTGCAAGTATGTCAAAGAAAACAATTCATGTTTCTGTGATCAGTACTGGTTTTCAGCCTTTTTTAAAAAGTCCTTCTTCACCCATAGCATTTGTGACTTGCCTTGTCTCAATGTGTGTCTGTTTGTATATGTATGAAGATTTTTAAAGGTTTAGAATTTAAGATATAGATGTATAAGTTAGCAATATGTATTTCTTTCTTGCCATTGGTTAGAAACAGCTTAATTAGAATAAAAAATTACTTTCTTGTTTGGGTGCATATTCTTTTAACTTGAATCAGCCAGTTGGGTAGAAATCAACCAATTTAGTAGATTCATCCAAATTTTACAATTGTGATGACTCCAGGATTATTGGGGCTTGATTTCGAACACCCTACTCAAAGAGTCAGGCTATATATAAAATATCAGAAAAACCCTTGATGGGCATGTTGCAAATCAGTCTAAAAGGGTCAGAAAGAATTTATATTTGATTGGGTGCAATAAGTACGATCCACAAACGATGATATCATGGGCACTCAGTGAAAAAATTGAAGTAGGATATCATAGGGAAATTACTTAAGGTTAAGTCCTCCCAACAATATTTGTAGTAATGTACAGCCACTTCTTATTGCCTGTAAGTAACTGGTGAGGTGCAATCATGAAAACTGTAGTAGAGAAAGAAGTGGAATGATCCCCCGCCATAATTCTTGTTGGTATTTGCCCCAAACCATTATGGCCAGTTTAGAAGAAATAGAAAAATCTGTTGATAATTTGTTTTCTGTATGAGATCTGACATTTACAAAGAATCACCTCTTCTCTAATAGCTTTTCTCAAGCCTGGTTTAATTCAACTCCTGTGCAAATCCTGAGTATGAGAACACCACATTTTTACATAAAAATGTCATGAAACACCCAACAGTGGGGAGATCCAAGATGGCAGCGACCCAGCAAGTCTGAGTCTAGTGTCCAGCAAGTGCTCCTACCAAGACTTGGGCAAAGTGGGCCGTCCGCCTCCATCACACCTACCAAATCATTTAAAATAGTTTTTATTTAATATAATTAGTTGCTCTGTACTAACTTTAAACAGTCTAGTCTCCTGCAAAAATTACTAAAGGAAAAGGTGCCCGCAGTTCCCAGCACACAGGAACCCCTCCCCCACCCTCCCCAGCTGCAGCAGAGGTGTCCGCAGCTGCCCGGGTGACTTACCTACGGTGGCGAGCCTCGTGGAAGTAATTTCCAAACTTGACACGAAGATCGACGCCTTCATCAAAGAGTCCCAGGGCAGATGGAATTTAATCTCGGTCGTGTTACAAAAGCACGACCGAGACATTGAGGAAATCGAGCGCGGAATCGGAGGGGCGGAGCTAAAGGCCGCGACCTCCAAGACTACCGCAGAATTGGCCATGGGTCAGGTCCGGACTATCGAACACCGAGTCTGGACCTTAGAAAATCACATCGACAAGGAAGGCCAACTTACAGTGTTCCTCAAGCAGTGGCTTCCACAGCTGTTAAATCTAAAGGCTGGATCAGGCCAGGTAAGGGTGGAATGGGCCTGATTGGGTTACAATCCGCAGGCCCGGCTCGAACCAGCACCTCTGCCCGGTCCTGTTCCGGTTGCAGAGTTACAAGGAGAGGCAGATGCTCTTAGAACCTTCCAGAAATCTTGGGAAAGATCCCCAAGCCATGATTTACAAAGGATCTAAGATTATGCTATTCCAGGATTTCTCCCCAGCTTTGGTCCGAAAGAGGAAGGCGTTTGACGAAGCGAAGATGCGTTTAAGGGACTTAAAATCGACTACTCCCCTGCGCTACCCAGCGACGCTACGTTTTAGCCATGAAGGGTCTGTACACAACTTCGGATCGCCAGAGAAGGCCAAGGAATTTCTGGACTCTCTTAGATAAATTGTAAGAGTTAATTCAAGTGGTGAATGATGTTATTCTGCCCTTCTCCCACCCTGGTTCATCCCCTTTTTTTCCTTTTATTACCTTACTGTTTAATATTATCTCCAGGGGGTGGGGAGAGGGGTTTAGTTATTTGTTCTTTACTTAGCGATTTTCATCCCTTTTTTAATATATATATATATATAGGCCGTGTAGTCTAGTTAATGTAGGTGGGGGGAGGAGGTTACCTTATCCTATTTTATCTCTGTCTTTAAGAGTGGGGCTGTTTTCCCCTGTTACTTTGTATTATTATATTTAATTATTATTTGTTGGCGGGGGGGTAGGGTACTCACTGTTAACTTTACCTTTGTAGTATATTTGAATTTTCTTTATTCTATCGTGGGGTGCCTGGGTCAAGGGTGGGGCACTGGTTACGAGAGGATATGATGGGCTTTTAGAAAGGAAGTGATGCCCCCTGGGAACAAGGGGGAAAATCTCCGTTTAAATATGTTTTATATTTTTCCTATTTAGAAATAGTTTTTTATTATATTGGTGTGAGTGTACTAAAGAACCTCTATTTTTGTGAATTTTATATGTTCTATGCTCGAGATGTTTTGGATGGGGTTTCTTCTCCCGAGGGGTCTCGGACTTGCCCAGACAATTATGGTTAGTCATTCGATTAAATGGTGCACCTGGAATGTCAAGAGGAGTAATTCACGAATCAAAAGGAAGAAAATATTATCAAACCTCAAGAAAAAAAGGGTTGATATTGCTCTCCGACAGGAGACACATTTATTGGATAAAGAACGCTTGAAATTACAACAGGGTGGATTTGACCAGGCCTTCTTTTCTTCCTTCAGCTCAAAAGGTAGAGGAGTTGTCATCCTTATTTGGAAGGATCTCCCTTTCAAAATCCTAAATCAGATAAAAGACGAATCTGGACGATATATTCTAATTAAAGCCCTTAAAAATGTAGAGGAATATGAGATCTTAAATCTGTATTGTCCCCTGGCACATCCTTTTAAATTTATAACGGAAGCCTTCTCCAAATTGATGGCTCTCGGTGCTCGTCATACAACTACAGGGGGTGACTTTAATTGTATTATGGACCCAGAAATAGATAGGGTTCCCAAGAGTACTGCAGGAGTATCCCCCAGATCCAGACAATTGGTGGATTTGAACAAAGAATTAGGACGAGTAGATGCGTGGAGATACCTTCATCGCAAGGCAGAGATTTTTCTTTTTACTCCAATCCACATAAATTGATTTTTGCCCCCTCGATTTTTTTTAAATTCCATATCATCCTGTAAAATAGGTAGCATAACAATTTCTGATCATGCTGCTGTATATATGGAAATCAAAGTGAGGAACAATGAGACTAACCCCTCCCCCACCTCCCCCCACCCCTGGCATTGGCGAATGGATTCCTTCCTGATGAAGGATAGTAAATTTCTAAAGTACTTCTCTCAAGAATTTAAAACTTTTTTGGAAATGAATTCAGGTACGGCTAGCAACCCATCAATGATGTGGGAGACCATCAAAGTTTACATGCGAGATTTGATCATTTCATACTCTGCGTCCCAGAAAAAATTAAAGGGAAAACAACAGCGTCTGCTTGAAGCTCCCTTAAAAGCAGCTGAAACAGCATACGCTGACAGACCTTCTATTATCAAATTACAAAGGATTACGGCCCTTAGGACAGCACTGAATACCACGTTTACCCAAACAATTAAGAGGGAAATATTATTTGCAAAACAAAGGTTATATGAATTCGGCGATAAATCTGGTAGATTCTTAGCATTTCTCGCAAAGGAAAAAAAGGCCCCTCAAACTATCACATCGATCAAGGGATCGCAAAAGATTAACGCAATCTTCAGAAAATGTAATTCTGATTTATATGAATTGCAGGATTGCTAAGATAGAGTAGGAGGATGCAGTCATTCTTTAAAAACTTGACTTTTCTGGACCTCACCCCGGAACAGGTATCGGTCCTGAATGTTCCCCTAACAATCCAAGAAATACTTGACGTAATCAGGCAACTTCAGAGCAGTAAGGCACCTGGGCCAGATGGCTTTCAAGCTGAATTCTACAAAAAATTTACAGGAATACTGGCTGGCCCACTTATGGACATGTATAACTACTGATAAAGTCAGGGCTGTCTCTTGCCTTCACTGAAAGAGGCGAATATCTCCCTTATTCTCAAAAAAGGAAAGGACCCAGAAGATTGCGCGTCATACAGACCATTATCCTTGCTAAATGTAGATTTTAAAATCCTTTCTAAAATGTTAGCATTGAGGCTAGAAAGGGTATTGCCATACATCACAAAGGAGGATTAGACGGGGTTTATTAAGGGCCATAGAACATCCAATAATGTTAGAAGGGTTTTGAACGTGATTCAAACCTGCCATCAGGGAAAAATACTCGGAATAGTAGTCTCATTAGACACGGAAAAGGCATTCGACAGGGTTGAATGGTCATACCTGTTTTACACATTGGAAAGGTTTGGCGTTGGAAAGGTGTTTGCCAAATGGGTCTCAACACTGTATAATGATCCCAAAGCAGTTGTGATTACCAATGGACTAGGCTCGGATAGCTTCAGTATGAGTAGGGGCTGCTGTCAGGGATGTCCTCTCTCACTATTGCTATTTATGCTAATAATCGAGCCACTAGCAGAAGCTATACGGGATGACCCTAATATAACGGCCCCGAGGATCGGTACATGTAAACATAAAATTACCCTTTATGCAGATGATGTTCTCCTATTCCTCAGTAATCCCCTAATGGCCGTGCCTCGCTTAATCAAAGTTATTAATATATTTAGTGCATTTTCAGGCTATAAAATTAATTTTTCAAAATCAGAAGGCTATGCCAATGGACGGTCTCGCTAGTATCCCACCTATCGGACGGATCCCACTTTCCCTTTTGGTGGTCCCTGGAGGGTATCTTATATTTAGGCATTTTTTAATCACCTCAGTATTTGGCCAGCTATACAAGGCTAACTTTGTGCATTTACTGGAGAGGATAAGGCAGGACCTCCAGCGATAGGGAGACCCTCCAATTTCCTGGTTAGGCAGAATGGCACTAATTAAAATGAATATCCTGCCCCGTGTTCTATACCCTATGAGAATGCTCCCGGTGATGCTGCCGAGGTTGGCACTATGCAAATTGTATGGCTGGCTGGGTTCTTTCATCTGGAATCGTAGACGGCCCCTCATTAAGCTGAGGAAGCTACAGCTTCCACAGGCAAGGGGAGGACTGGATTATCCAGATTTTAGGAAATATCAGTTAAATTCCCTATTAAGCTACATAGCCCATTTGGGTCTTGTCTGACCTGCAATCAATCTGGCTGGACATCAAGGCTTCTCAAGTAAAATGCCCACTTATTAACGAAATGAGATAGCAAGAATCCAGAGAAAGTATATTCCTGTCAGGGTGAAAGGGAAGGCTGGTAGCTATAAGGAATGCTGGATGACTAAAGAAATTGAGGGTTTGGTTAAGAAAGAGAAGGAAGCATATGTCAGGTACAGATAGGATAGATCGAGTGAATCCTTAGAGTATAAAGAAAGTAGGAGTATACTTAAGAGGGAAATTAGGAGG
>NC_057714.1:50754178-50761789 GCF_004010195.1 Chiloscyllium plagiosum | reverse complement strand
GTCAGAGTATTGAGTACAGGAGTTGGGAGGTCATGTTGCGGCTATACAGGACATTGGTTAGGCCACTGTTGGAATATTGCGTGCAATTCTGGTCTCCTTCCTATTGGAAAGATGTTGTGAAACTTGAAAGGGTTCAGAAAAGATTTACAAGGATGTTGCAGGGTTGGAGGATCTGAGCTACACGGAGAGGCTGAACAGGCTGGGGCGTCGGAGGCTGAGGGGTGACCTTATAGAGGTTTACAAAATTATGAGGGGCATGGATAGGATAAATAGGCAAAGTCTTTTCCATGGGGTTGGGGAGTCCAGAACTAGAAGGCATAGGTTTAGGGTGAGAGGGGAAAGAGAAAAAGAGACCTAAGGGGCAACATTTTCACACAGAGGGTGGTAAGTGTATGGAATGAGCTGCCAGAGGATGTGGTAGAGGCTGGTACAATTGCAACATTTAAGAGGCATTTGGATGGGTATATGAATAGGAAGGATTTGGAGGGATATCGGCCGGGTGCTAGCAGGTGGGACTAGATTGGGTTGGGTTATCTGTGATATCATTTGGACCACTTAAAAACCCTATAATACTAAATACAATTAAAGCTTGGAATATAGTGCAGCAAAGTGAGGGCAATTCACATAAAACATCCCCTTATACTCCGATAGTGGGGGCAATGGGGGTTTCAACTAGAGCTTACAGGTGCAACATTCAAACTCTGGAGATCCAGGGGTATCTCCTGCTGAGGAGATCTGTTTAAGGAAGGGGCCCTGATGTCTTTTGAACAGCTGCATCAGAAATTTGGATTACCTAATAGTGATCTCTTTCAATACTTCCAAATTCAAGATTACATACAGAAGAAAACTACGCTATTAGATAGTCTTTATAAATCAGACAGAGAACGTAGAATGTTATGGCCAATGGGGGTACCTTCGGTCAGCACTCTATCATTTATTATATGATGAAGTATCGGAAGATATGGACAATCTGCTTAAAACATGGGATCAGGATTTGGGGCTTGAAATCTCCATAGAAATGTGGAATGACATTTGGGAAAATGCCAGAAAAATCTCCATCTGAAACAGAACCCAGGCCATTCAGTTGAAGATATTTCACAGGGCCCATATAGCACCGGACTGATTGGCAAAATTTAAGGCAGGAGCATGTCCGATGTGTCCCAAATGTAAAACAGAGGTGGGCACTCTTGTACACTGCTTGTGGACTTGTCATAAGATCCGTAAATATTGGATTAAAGTAGCAAATGCCCTGACAGAAATCTTGGGAATGGAAATTAGAGTGGATCCAGTATCTCTCCTTTTAGGCTTTTCGAGCTTGCCTTCCCTGGATGTGCCCGGGAAGAGATTATTTTCCATTCTCTCTTTCTGTGCAAGGAAAAATATTTTGGTAAACTGGGTGGCTGAGGGCCCTCCTGGACTTTTGAATTGGCACAGAGCAATCATGGAATATATTCCCCTTGACTTCCTTACAAACATGGTGCACCAAAATACCAAATTATTCTATAAAATATGGCAGCCCTTCTTGAATTACACAGATACACATATTTTGGCCATTCTATTAAGGGCTTTTATCTAATTGAGACAACGACCCTGGCTGGTCTGGGGCCCCTTGGGAGAGGAATCCCGCATGAATACGGGTTTTGTTACGATCTGATGTTAACACATTCCGAGCATGTACTTTAATACTCAATTTCTGTGTTATCCGTTGTTTTTTCTTTTCTTGAGTAATGTAAGAGATTTAATCATACACTCTGATTAGTTGTAGGTTAGATTAGTAGTTAGTTGAGTTTTGTCTTTTTTTCTTTTCGGTATCCCTTCTTTTGTTTGACAAATTTTGGCTATTATTTATTTAAGATTTAATTGTATATCAATGTTTATACTTGGGTTTTTTTTATTTGTAAACTTGAAAAAACATGTTAAATTTTCAATAAAAATATCTAGTTAAAAAAAAATCCAACAGCAACTTATTAATTAAAAAAAACTACTTGCTTTCACACAAATGTAGCAAACTATTATAAAACTGAAGTTTGACATCTATCCAAATTGATACCATGTATCAGCTGTAATTTTGACAAATTATAACATTGAAATCAAAATCCAACTAAATTGTTGATTTTATTATAGCTCTTGAACATCCAGGAGGAACTCTTAAGTAACTTGTGCAATGAATGTCGATTGATATAACTCAGCGTCCAGAAGTATATGTTGAGAATCACATTAAAGAATACTTTACCATCAATAAAGAAGGAGTATTACACAAACAAATGGGACTAATGGAAGATAAGTCTCCTGACCCTGATTGCTTTCATCCTTGGATATTAAAAAGGTAGCTGCAGAGGTAGTGGATGTATTGGCTGCAATTCTCCAAAAATCAATGTATTCTGGAGAAGTACTAGAGGATTCGAAAACTGCTAATGTAACATCCCTATTCAAAAAGAGAGGGAGGCAAAATGTGGGTAACTATAGGCCAATTACTATTCCATCTTTTGTTGGAATAGTATTAGAAGCAATTAACAAAAGAATCAGAACATTTGGAAATTCGTAAACTAATTAAGCAGAGTCAGTACGGCTTTTTTTAAAATTCACTGAAACGTAGGCATTGCTGGCTGGCTAGCACTTTATTGCTGTTCCTGGTTGCCCTCAGAAGGTGGTAGTGAACTGCCTTCTTGAACCACTACAGTCCATATGCTGTATGTTGACCCACAATGCCCTGAGGGAGGGAACTGATGAAATACAAATCACATATGACTTATTTATTAGAGTTTTTCAAGAACATCTCAACCAGAGTAGATAGAGAAGAATAGTAGATATTTTGTATTTGGGCTTCCAGAAGGCATTCAACAAGATATCTTACAAAAGGTTAAGCCCACAGGGTCGGAGGTAGTATATTGGCATGGATAGAAAATTAGCTAATGGGTAAGAAACAGACGGCGGTGGATGAGAGGTTCTTTTTCAGGCTGGTGACACATGACCACCCCGGTTCCACTGAGATCAGTGCCGGAATCATGATTGCTTATATTATATATTAATCACTTTGAGGAAGAAAATGAATGTACTGCAACCAAATTTGCAAACAATAGTAAATTAGGTGGAAAGGCAGGTTGTGACAGTGACACAAATAGTTTACAGAGAGAGAGATTAAGTGGGCAAAAGTTAGTAAATAGAGTATGTGGGAAAATGCAAAGTTGTTCATTTTGGAAGGAAGAACAAAACAAAACAAAACAGAATATTCTTTTAATGGAGAAAATCTGAAAAAAAGCTTCAACATAAAGGGACTTGTGCATGAAACACAGAAAGCTAGCATACATTTGCAGCAGGAAATCAGGAAGTCTAATGAAACATTGGTCTTTATTTCAAGAGGTTTCGACTATAAGAGTAGTGAAGTCTTACTGCAACCGTACAAGATGCTGGTGAGGCCACATCTGGAGTACTGTAAGCAGTTTTGGTCCCTTTATTTAAGGAAAGATATCATTTCATTGGATGCAGTTCAGTGATAGTTCACTAATCTTACCCCTGGTATGAAGTATTGTCTTATGAGCAAAGAATAAACAGGTTGGGACTCTACTCACTACAGTTTAAAAGTATGAGAAGTGATCTCATTGAAACATATAACATTCTGAAAGAACTTGACAGGGTAAATGCCGAGAGGGTGTTTCTCTTCATCAGGGAGTCAAGGGCCAGTGAGCACAGTCTCAGACTAAAAGGCCATCAATTTAAGACTACAATGAGAAAGAATTTCTTTTCTAAGAGGATTGATAGTCTTCAGCACTCCTTGCCACAGAGTACCGTGGGTAGACTCCTTGTGTGTATTTAAGGCTGAGGTAGAATCTTGGTCACTAGGGGAATCATGGGTTATGGAGAAAAGAGCAGGAAAATGGATGCAAAGAATGTCGATCAGCCACGAATCTCAAAAATGCTGGTGCAGGCTTGAGGGGTCAAACGGTCTACTCCTGTTCCTATTTCTTATTGTCTTCTTAGAAAAATCAAAATATTAGTTGTGTTTATTGCTTTTTGTCAACAATAAATTACATGCTGTGCTCAGGAACTGGTGGTAAATATTACATCTATATTTCACCAATTGTGCATGTTTTTAGAACAACCAAGCACTGGAATTTTTGCATCACAAAAAAATCCATGTGAATATTTGTTATTTTACACATTTGGGAACAAGAAGAAACCAGCTTCGATCAGTAGAAGATAGGTGATAGTAAATCATTAGCTCATTTTACACTGAACCTAATTTTCCTTTCCATTGAAGTCAATGGAAGGTGTGGAATAAAGTGGCTTGCGAATTCACAATGAACATATTTTACACTATGGGGAAGACCAAATTGAGCTTTCTGACTTAGAAACATGAAGAAATTTCTATATCATACAAATACTTTGAGGCATACTGGACAAGAATATTCAAAGTTCTTCAGAATTACTAAGGAAGCCTTCAGAACTGACAGCCATAACTGATTAAGGGACATGATTTTAAAAATGGTGTCTCAAAATAAAATTACAATGCAATTACTAAAATCTGATTTTAAATTCATAACAGTTAAATATATATCTTTGAATATTGATTTCACACCCAGGAAAAATCTAGTGATTTATTTCCTGTTCTTCCATTAAAATATTCAACAAGATGTCATAACGCTAGTCACTTTTTTTTCTAAAAGCTCTTCCTTGGCTCAAGGATACTCTGTCCTTGATTATTTTCAGAAGGGCAACAAGTCGGGCCGGATTTCGATCAGTCTGGTTTGGTACAGAGATGAAAAGGATTTTGAGAGGCCTTTTGTTTATATGTAAACAGATGAAACTTCAGGCCAAAGTGGTCATGTTTTAGACGTGACGTGTATAATGAAAGGTGAATAGTCGGCTCTCTAGCTAGCTGAACTGGGCAGTCTTGAACTGGTTGGAAGTTCAACAGGGAGTTGTGTGGAAACCCTCTCTCTCTTTCTGCCCTTCAACTTCAACCTGTAAGCATGTGTTCCATTTATACTGGTTTTTAAAGGGAGATTGCTTATTGGGACTGTAGTGTATATTCGGAACAGAATAATTAATTCTAGTTGAATAGATTAGGTTCGGTAGGGGTCCTTTATTCTGTTCTTTGTGTCTCATTGTGTAATTTTGTGAATAAATATTTGTTGATTTTAAAATCTAGTAGTCAACCTTGCTATCTTACTCCAGGTAATTTTCACTATACACTTACCAAAACAAATTGCAAAGTTATGGTCTGGGGCTGCTGCTTAAGAATGTTTTGAGTGGTCTGGACTTGTCCATATCGAGGTTTATGTAAAACTGAGAGAAAAAGCAGCTTCAACTTATTGGATCCAGTTACAAAGTCTTGCTACACATAATTGTTCCATAGTAAAACATTTTTCTGAGAAACACTGAATGTTTTTGTGCTCCATGCAAAAGCTTTTCTTACCATGCGTTTATTGAGTTGGTCAAGTATATTGGATCTGGTGGTGAAGTGCTTATTCAGAGTTAATCCTCCCTGAGCTTCATATCCTTGCCAAACTTTACTAATGAGTCAAACTTCTTCCATTATCTTCATCTATGTTTTTATTTGATAAGTTCTCATATTTATCAGTGTGCATCCAGACTCTAACTGAAGTTTTAATTTGATTGTTTTCACGTCAACCTTGCCAGACTCTCAGTACAAAACACACATTTGATTTCCACCAAATCTATAAATATGAATCTTAAGTGCAGAGGATCATAATACTTCGAAATGATGTCACTTGCTCCCTTCATACAATCAACATCCTGAAAAAATATTCAATTTCTTCATAATTCTTGAACAGCTAACATCAATAATAATAACTTGTAGTTATATAAAAAGACTTGCTGTTATATTATGCCCATAATCATGCTTGACAGTCAATAAAGTATTTTGGAAGCATTGTGACTTTTGGGATAATGTTGGATCTTTAAAATAATAAAATTTCTGAAGATACTTCACAGGCCTCTAATCCATATAAGCATACATGGGAACAGTTGACCTAAAGCTGAACCAAAAATGTAATTTTATGCAACATCCTAAAAGTGAAAAAAAGAGATAGAGAGAGGGTGATGTTTGGTGAGGAAATTCCAGAGCTTAGATCCTTGGTAACTGAATATATAACCAGTAATGTTGAAGCACATAAAATAAGAGATTCATAATGGATCAGAATTCAAGTTGCAGACTGATCCTGGTGGATTAGGGAATAGGAGAACCTCAGAGAGGTAGGAAGGAATGAGACCATATAGCAATTTGAAAGGATAAATATTTTAAAATTAAAGTCCTCTTTTAACTGGAAGCAATTGTGTCAGTCCTAAAATCCGTATTTCAATAGAATCACAGATCAGAAGTGAATAGAACTTGGTGCAGGTTGTGAGACAGACAATACAGTTTCAAATAACCTGAAATTTATGGAGGATGGAATATGGGAAACCAGGCAGACATACATTGCAATAGTCAATGCCTAGAGATAAGAAAGATAAGGGTGAGGGTTTAAACAACAGAGGAAGTAAAGCAAGTAAAGACAATGTTACAGAGATGGAAATACACAGGATGTACTTTGTTGTGACCTAGCTAAGAGCTGTTTAGGGACTGTGATGAGGGAGAAGTTTGATTGAAGGGATTAAAACAAGGCACCTATAACTGATGGGAAACAACATACAAGGACTTGGGGGAGAAAAAGTAAGTTTGAGATGTGACAGTAGTTTTTGAGAACAGAGTCATAGAGTTATATAGCACAAAAACAGGCCCTTCCGCTCAACTCATTCAGTTCAGGAAACCTGGACTAGATCCATTTTCTTTCATTTAGTCAAAATTCTTTTAACGTTTTCTGTCCCACATTTCTGTTCAAATGTCTTTTAAGTGTTGTAAATGTGCCCACCTCTACCACTTTCTCTGGCAGCGTGTTCCATACATGCACCATCCTCTGTATGAAAAGGTTACCCCTCAGGTCCTTTTTAAGTCTTTCCCCTCGCACCTTAAACTTATGCCCTCTAGTTTCAGACTCCACTACCCTGGGGTAAAGATCATGGCTATTCATCTTATCTATGCTCCTAATCATTTTATAAATGTCTATAAAGTCACCTCAGCCTCCTTTACTCCACATAAAAAAGTCCCAGACTATCCAGCCTCTCATAACTCAAACCTTCCAAGCTTGGTAAAATTGTTGTAAATTGATTTTGCACCATTTTCAGTTTAATAACATCCTTCCTATAGCAGGACTATCGGAATTGTATGCAGTACACCAAATGTGGCAGTATGTCCTCACTTTCTCCAATGTCTTGTACAACTGTAACATGACATCCCAACCAATAAAAAATTTGTGTGTTCAAGAGAGGTGCAATGATGGAAGATTTATGGCGGATGGAAGATGATGGCAGATGGACTTTATTTTAGAGGAACTGTAAAACCTGTGCCCACACCTCCTCCCTCACCTCCATCCAAGGCCCTAAAGGAGCCTTCCACATCCATCAAAGTTTTACCTGCACATCCACTAATATCATTTATTGTATCTGTTGCTCCCGATGCGGTCTCCTCTACATTGGGGAGACTGGGCGCCTCCTAGCAGAGCGCTTTAGGGAACATCTCCGGGACACCCCCACCAATCAACCACACCGCCC
>NC_057714.1:50708566-50754152 GCF_004010195.1 Chiloscyllium plagiosum | reverse complement strand
CTTGTCGGACCTGCCCAGCTCCTTTTCCACCTATCCACTCCCCCCTCTCCTCCCTGACCTATCACCTTCATCTCCTTCCGCACTGACCTATTGTACTCTATGCCACTCTCTCCCCACCCCCACCCTCCTCTAGCTTATCTCTCCACGCTTCAGGCTCTCTGCCTTTATTCCTGATGAAGGGCTTTTGCCCGAAACGTCGATTTTGCCTGTCCTCGGATGCTGCCTGAATTGCTGTGCTCTTCCAGCACCACTGATCCAGAATCTTAGAGGGATATAGGCCAAGTGCTGGCAAATGTGACTAGATTAGGTTGGGATATCTGGTCAGCATGGACGAGTTGGTCCGAAAGGTCTGTTTCCGAGATGTACATCTCTATGACTCTAAAAGATAAAGCAGTTGAATCAAAAAGGAAGAACCTGAGTCCATCCCAGAGTGCTACTATCTTAAAAATGAAGTCTTGATGAGGAAATGGTGAACATAACATTTTTAGATGGATGAAAAATGGGGAGACATTCATCAAGATGCATATTTTGGGTTATAGAAAGGAGATTAGATTACATTACAGTGTGGAAACAGGCCCTTCAGCCCAACAAGTCCACACCGCCCCGCCGAAGCGAAACCCACCCATACCCCTACATTTACCCCTTACCTAACACTGCAGGCAATTTAGCATGGCCAATTCACCTGACCTGCACATCTTTGGACTGTGGGAGGAAACCGGAGCACCCAGAGGAAACCCACGCAGACACAGGGAGAATGTGCAAACTCCACACAGTCAGTCGCCTGAGGCGGGAAATGAACCCGGGTCTCCGGCGCTGTGAGGCAGCAGTGCTAACCACTGTGCCACCTTGCCGCCGTGCAACAGAGATGTTGCAAGTAGCTTATGAGCTACCAGTAGGAGTTAATTTGGGAGTAAGGAAAACTCAAGCCAAAATACAAAAAACATTTTTACTGTCCTGGACAGCACAAAGATGTGATTAAATTTCGCCAGGCATGTCACACATCAGGTGATAGGAAAACCTCAAGCAATGATAAAACAACTTCCCTTAATATCCATTTCCACATTTGAGGAACCTTTTACATAGGATGCCCTCCCTAAAACATAAAGTGGGAATCAGCATTTGTTGAACATTATGGATGGGTCTACTAATTTTCAGAGGCCATTCCACTATGCGATATCATCATTGTAGAAGAGTTAATCAGTTTTTTTTACGAGATACAGACAATCCACAGGGATACAATCAGAGGAAGGATCAAATTTTACATCACAGTTATTCAAGGAAATTATGGACAGCTTAGGAGTAAAACAATTTAAATCAATTGTTTACCATCCAGAATCACATGACCATTAGAATGGTAACATTAAACTTTAAAGACCATGTTGAGGGCCCATCGCCAAGAGTATCTAGAGAATTAGGATAAAGAGGTATTCCATTTTACTTTTTGCAATTGGGATGCACCTAATGAATCAACTAAATTCAGTCCATTTGAATTAATTTTCAGATATGAGGTGAGAGGACCACTGAAATATATAAGGAAAATT
Source organism: Chiloscyllium plagiosum (assembly GCF_004010195.1). Classification (NCBI taxonomy): domain Eukaryota; kingdom Metazoa; phylum Chordata; class Chondrichthyes; order Orectolobiformes; family Hemiscylliidae; genus Chiloscyllium; species Chiloscyllium plagiosum. The sequence continues at coordinate 50,752,611 of NC_057714.1, read as the reverse complement.
GGACAGTCAGAGTTCAAAGATTATATTATTGGGCTGTGTGTCAAATGTTAGGGAGAGATTAAATAGAGCGAGTGAGTTGGCTAGATAGCACTTAAAAGTAGCACAGCATGAAGCAGACGAGAGATCAAAAATTTGTAGTTTCGCTTGTGAGAATCAAATGTTAGTATTACTACCAGTAGTAGATGAACCTTTAAAAGCAAGGTTTACTGTATTTTACTGTCGAGCATAGACAGCTTCTGCTAGAAGAACAACTGCACACACTTTTGTGTCTTTCTCTCACTGTGACTCTGTAATTTATTTCCAGTTCCAAACTGCTCAGTTAGCTGAAGACCAAACAACTTCACTTTTAAACAGCTCCTTAGCTCCTGATCCACAAACACAAAACAGAATTCACAATAGGTATCAAAGTCCTAAGTATCAAATTATGTGCCATTCCAGTAAGGCCCTGTTTAAAAAAAACAGTTCTTTCTAATTAAAGTCCACAGTATCGAGACAAAAAAATATAAAGCCACTGTCCTTACATGTCTCTATCCTTAAGGAAATGAAACATGTTTTTTTTTTAATGTGTTCTTTGTAAATATGTAATCCACAATAACAAGATGTACAATTATTCATTCTTCTTTCCACTTTGTACAAACTTACACTGCCTTAGAATTTCTCACCTTTTAACTTTTTCTAACGTTTTACATTTCGGATAGTGTACCCACCATTATATCATCATTTTCATTGATATGAGCTTATATTACATTAAATGATTGCAACAAAAAGTTCCATATGAATAGTAACATATTTCAATTTTTAAACGTTTCAATGCAGGCTCGTGAATTAATCTATGTAAATTAGTGTTTCCTTTTGGATATACATTTTAAAGCACTGAAGACCTTACATCAATCCCAAGGCCTTTTTATTCTACTGTATGTATTTCTTCTGATATTGGTTTAGTTTCTTAGAAAAGTACCCCAAAACACTAGTCCTGGTACAATTCCAAAAAATACCACTCAAAGTACTGACTTCAGAATCCCTGTATCAGTCAACTTAACTTGTCAACAGCTCCTCAGCTCCTGGTCATCCACATGTTTCAGAAACCCACAACTACAAAAACAGAATTCACAAAATGTAGCAAAGTCCTTGTTATCAAATTATGTGCCATATATTCCCCAATGACTTTTGTTTATTGACTCATCATCCTGTAACTAGATAACATCCACTCCCAAATCTTTTTTTATCAAGTGTCATCTTGGAAGGTCAGGGATGGCCAATACTGGTTAATTTATTAAGATTGCTTTCAGAATCTCAAATGACATGCCGAACATTTTTCATCTGGCCTCATTCTTAAATAGAGTTTCAAACACCCTAACATCTGCTTGTAATATTACTTTAACATGAACCATTATTGTTAGTCCCAGACCAGAAATGTTGGGATAAAAACCCAGAAATAATTATTCAAGCCGGATGCATTGAAGCACAGTGTGTGATAGTCCCAGGAAGAAGCTATTGCAGTTCCAAACTGATTTGAGCTATAGGGAGATGCTGAACAGGCTGGGGCTGTTTTCCCTGGAGCTTCGGAGGCTGAGGGGTGACCTTACATAGGTTTACAAAACTATGAGGAGGCATGGATAGGGTAAATGGGCAAAGTCTTTTCCCTGGGGTCAGGGAGTCCAGAACTAGAGGGCATAGGTTTAGGGTGAGAAGGGAAAGATATAAAAGAGACTTAAGGGGCAACTTTTTCACACAGAGGGTGGTAGTGTGTGAAATGAGCTGCCAGAGGATGTGGTGGAGGCTGGTACAACTGCAACATTTGAGAGGCATTTGGATGGGTATATGAATAGGAAGGGTTTGGAGGGATATGGGCCGGGTGCTGGCAGGTGGTACTAGATTGGGTTGGGATATCTGATCGGCATGGACCGAAGGGTCTGTTTCCATGCTGTACATCTCTATGACTCTAAGTCCCAAGTGACGGAAACATACCCAGGTGCTAGATACAGGGATTCTAGAGTCAGTTCTTCATGAGTGGTATTTTGGGGAACTGTAGCAGGACTCGTGTTTTGGTCTACTGGAGAAAAGCTGTTTTGTTTCTTTTCTACTTAAAGCACAGTTTCTGTATAATACAAGGATCTTAAAAGAATTGACTAGTGAAACAGTTGATTCGTTGGTTTAAATTTTTGAAAACACTCTGGATTTGGGGAAGGTCCGATTTGACTGGAAGATGGCAAATGAAACTCCTTTATTCTGATAGGGAGGGAAACAACAGTATGGGAATCTACAGTTGAGATAACATCTGTCATTGGGAACATATTGGAAGCTGTTATTAATAAAAGTTATAGCAAGGCCTTAGACAGGTTTTAGGTAATTGAGCAGAGTCGAAAAGACTTTGCGAAATAGAAATCATGCTTAACGGAGCTATTGGGGATTTAAGAAGTAATAGATGCTGTGGATTAAGATAGGGTGGGGGGTGGTAGATGCACTGTACTTAGATTTCCAGGAGGAATTTGATGACGTGCACATCAAAAGTGATCATGGACAATAAAAACTCAGTGTATGGGGTAGAACATTGGTATGGACAGAGGTTTAGCAGACTAATACAAAGCAAACAATCGGCATAAATGAGTCTTTTTTAGGTTAGCCTAGTATGCTACAGGGATTGGTGTTGGGACCTCAGCTGTTTATAATTTACAGAAATGACTTGAATAACTTGATTAGCAAATTTACAGATGGCACAAAGATAGGTAGGAAAGTAAGTTGTGTAGAGGACACAATGAAACTAATAGAAGATACGGATAAGTTAAATGAGTAGGCAAAGATCTGACAAATGGTGCATCATGTGTGAAATGAGGCAGGAAGAATAAAAATGCGTATTCTAAATGGTGAGACATTGCAGAGCTTCAAAGCATAGAAGGATCTGGGTGTCCTCATGCATAAATCACAACGTGCACATACAGAAAATAACTAGAAAAGCAAATAGAACGCTATTATTTCTTGAGGTAAATTGAATAGAACAGAGTGGAGATCATACTTCAGTTATACAAGGTGCTGGTGAGACTACATCTGAAGTAGTATGTATAGTAGTGGATACATTATCTAAATAAGAATGTAAATACATTGTAAGCAGTTTAGAGAAGGTTTACCAGACCAATAACTGTAACAGGCAGGTTGGCTTAAGCAGAAAGGCTGGAGAGGCCAGGCTTGTATCTGTTCGAGTTCAGAAGAGGAACAGGTGATTTGATTGAAACATATCCTCAGGGGTCTTGATAGCATAGATGTGGAGTGGAAGTTTCGTCTCGTCGAGAACCACAGATCACCATTTAAAAATCAGGGTCTAGATTAGAGTGATGCTGGAAAAGCACAGCCTCGAATGCTGCCTGACTGGCTGTGCTTTTCCAGCACCACTCTAATCTAGACTCTGATTTCCAGCATCTGCAGTCCTCACTTTTGCCTATTTTAAAATCGGGGCCACCCATTTAAAACCAATGAGACACTTTTCTGTTCTCTGAAGGTCATGAGTATTTGAAATTCTCTTCCTAAAAAGGTGGTGGGAGCAGAATAGAATGCTTGCCTTATTTTTTAAAAAAAGTAGAGATGGATAGTTTCTTGTTAAGCAAGGGAGTGAAAGATTATCACTGCAGACAGAATATGGATTTGACATTACAATTAGATCAGCCATGATCTTATTAAATGGCAGAGCAGTGGGCTGAATGGCCCACCCTTGCTCTTCTTCCCTTATAGGTACCTTAGGATTGTTTTGCTTTTGATCTGCACTTCTCAGCTCAGTTTCCTCAGAAGCAAGGTAAATGTTCGCGTAGTTCTATCTTAGAGCTCTAATCAAAAACAAGAGGAACAACATCAGCCTTACCAGCACCACCTGCAAGGGCAGCAGCAGCCTTCTTCTCAAACAGCTGTCACTCCACAGGACAGAAGAGGTTAATTGAAGGCTAGAACAGCTAACAGAAACCACCCCCACACTCAACACAGAGTATATAGATAAAAGATTATTTTTGAGGATATGACTGAGAAGCAACACCTCAGGAGACTCAGACTTACCCAATGAGTAGTGACATTTATAGGCCCCAAAAAGGAGGCTTTCTTCCAAGTCATAGAGTCATAGTGGTTAAAGTTGGTGCACAATCCCTGTGCTAGTCAAAGTTAAAAATCACACAACACCAGGTTATAGTCCAACAGGTTTAATTGGAAGTACACTAGCTTTTGGAGCGACGCTCCTGATGAAGGAGCGTCGCTCCAAAAGCTAGTGTACTTCCAATTAAACCTGTTGGACTATAACCTGGTGTTGTGTGATTTTTAACTTTGTACACCCCAGTCCAATACCGGCATCTCCAAATCATATGCTAGTCAAAGTTGCAATAGAATTAATTTCTTCATCTCCTGCAAGGGAGCCACAGAGTCTCACAATCTGTTATCCACAAATGTGCCTTCCACTTGCAGAGTTCCAGGGTTAAAACTTGTGCACTTTGCCACTGGTGGAGCCAGTTGAAGAGAGCCATCAGAATTGTCACTTTTGATGGATTCCAATGCACCCAGGAAGTTACAGATTGTACACATGGCAGTCATGATATCCTCTGATCACCTATTTATATCCATCAACTAAAAAGGCTTTCCACTCCATCAATGTTCAACTGACACACAATCACAGAATGAGCATCATGCATACCTGTTCAAGATACAATCAGAGCTGTCATGATGCCTTCATCTGAGTTCATTATCTTTCTCATAAATACTTGCACCCAGAACCACCATCAGTAGGTGGATCATTGGAGAGAAAGGCTAGCCTTTAGGTACATGGCTAACAATACCAGTGACTACCTTGACCATAGATATCCAGGACAGGTACAACCAAGCCAAGTTAGCATGAAAGCTGTGATTGAATAACCAATAAAGATGCTGAAGGTGCATTTCAGATGAAGTCTGTGATGTCCTCCAGGAAGAGTTTCCAGAATTATTGTAGGGTGCTGCAGCTTGTGGAACAAAGCAGAGCAGCAAGGTCAGAAGTTGGAAGAGGCAAAGGGAATGAGTGCTTTGTGTTACAACACAGGTTAAACACTCCTGCTTAATTTAAACCAGCAACACAGAAAAGATTTATCCTGTGCAGTAATCTGTGAAAATTCGAGAGGCCAATAACTATTTACAGTAAAAATTAACAACTTTATTTCTTAAAGTATAACAGAAAATAATTAACAACTATTTACAACCCTTCCCCTAACCTATCTTTTACCTTCCCTTCTGTAAAGCCCGCGATTAAGATTTACCGAAAAATTCAAATTTCAAAACCAGCCAGCTGTCAAACCTTATCTTTGCAGATTTGCTCTCCAGGTCGGTGTCAATGTTTTTCTCTATGCAAACTCCTTCTCTAGACAGTACCTCTCCGACAGTTCAGACGAGCAGTCCACATCTGTTTGGTCTTGTTGCAGTTCTCTTCCAACTGTTCAATGTTCCCCGGTCTTATTCCCCAAAGCATTGGATTGTTTCATTGTTTTTGTAAGATTGTCAATACATTAAATTCAAACTTGATTGGAGGTTGGTATTTTGTGGTATAATTCAAACTGATTGGCTGAATTCAAATTTGTTTTTGTCTCCAGGCAACCAACTACACTAACTGCTGGACCACATGATACATTGTATCTTTTTGAGAACACTTGGTGCTGTCAGGTAGTTTTGCTAACTTTTAACTTTCCTAAAGGTACAGTACATCCACATCTTCATAAAATTTGCATCTTTAGAGGAGTAGAAGAAATGTTCAAAAACACCTGCAATGGCTCGAATGACTTGTTCAGCTGCCAAGGATATTCAGAATAATTTTGACACGCCAGCTAATCTAAACCAATACTGCTGTTTGGCGCATTAATGCTGAATCCACTCTGCCCTACACAAAGCAATCAATCAATAATCTATCCAACTCACCAACACAATTGCTTTTTTAAACATTTACTTTTGCCCTACTACATTTCAAAAGTCAGAAGGTCACTTAACAGATGACAATGGGGAAGAGAAATCAACGGAATTTTGAAATAAAATTTATGGTATATAAACATGAATCTTTAAGCTCCCCCACTGACTGAAAACAAACCAGCCCTTGTAATAGACTGCATGCGTGCAAAGCACAAAGTTAAAGTGCGTGCTTGCTTAAATTAATAGGTTGCTCAGAAGAAAAAAGTCAAAGAGCATTGGATGTTGACATCAAATCTACACAAGTAGGTGTTATCTGCCATGTGACAGTATCATATTTAAATCTGCCACATATAGTTAGAGGCCACAATCTCTCTATCACTATCAGTCATGGATACTGAGATATGGCTTATCTTCATCATATCCTACTAATTGGAGATGACATGAGGGTTACCTCCAGTTTTCTGCCTCCATCTGGTGTTCTGTGTTTCTTTAGCTCTAAAGAGAGAATCATAGAATCCCTACATTGTGGAAGCACGCCATTCGGCCCATCAAGTCCACATGGACCCTCCAAAGAGCATCCAACCCAAACCCAGCTTCCCTTGCTCTATTCCTGTAACCTACATTTCCCATGGCTAACCCATCTAGCCTGCACATCCCTGGACACTATGGGCAATTTACCATGGCCAATCCACCTAACCTGCACCCCTTTGGACTGGGGGGAGGAAACTGGAGCACCCGGAGGAAACTCACACAGACACAGGGAGAATGTACAAGCTCCACACAGACAGTCACCTGAGAGTGGAATTGAACCCAGGGGTGCTGTGAGACAACAGTGATAACCACTGAGCCACATTTTGAGAAGGTCTATAGGTTTAAGAATTAAAAGGTTTTATAATTGGAAGAAAATGTTTGAGGGGAGATGGGGAGGGAATGGGGTTGTGGGGACAGCAGAGGCTCAGTGTGAGCTATCAAACTACCCTGAAATTTCATATATCCAAATACAACATCAGCAGATTTATCAGCATTATAAACCATTTATCTAAGCTTTACTATGACTTTGTCCCAAAGCTTCAGTACATTTGCTCTGATTGTTTTTCAATGAATTATATTTAATTTCCCTCAATAAAACTTCACAAATTTACATAATGTATGTATGCATAAGATAGCAATGTGATTGTCTGTGTGTGCGCGCACGTGTATGTGTGTGAGACATTGCAAATGTAGATGTCGGTTATGGCTGATTAAATGGAGTATGAGGGGGTGGTTACTCAATGAGGGTTGGTTGCAAAAGGAAGGCTCATTCACCTGAGCACTGACGTGTAAAAGACTGGGGATAGAGTGTGGGGTTCTATCTGGGATCAAAGCACGGTTTCTGCCCTATTTCGGTCATTGAATGTCTTAAGGGAACAAATCTAGAAGCAAGGCTCAACAATCCATAGCCACACCAACCACATTTGCAGTTTCTTTTCTCCTGTCCACAATGAATGGAATCTCCCCACAGACCTGTACACTGCAATATATATTTCGGGGTGAATCTAAGAAGTGTGATGTTGCTTTTCAATTTTGAGACCCATCAGTGAAGCTCCTCGTCCTGTAATAACACTTCGACAATCCTTTGAAGCTGACTCTCACAAAGTCCCTTTAAAGTATAAAGCTGAAACAGACTGATGTAAGTTGTCATCCCTTCAGTCTGCTTTAATTAATCAGGAAAGCTTGAAGTCAGATGCAAATAATGTAGCCGAGTTGCAAGTTCACTGCCAAATGAGATGCTGAAATCCTCAGTTTCTGAACTTCCTAGCTGTGAGCAAGTCTGAAAGCTAAAATCCAAACCTAAGAGTCTAAGGCACTGAATTAAAAACGAACACTGAAATAACAGCATTGTGCTGCAGCAGAATTTTCTGGCTACAGTAAAAAAATCTAGATGGCAAAGTTAACATAAATAATTAAATTATGCAGAATGTGTATGATGATTCTAAGACCTGTGTACAAACATGTAGTACATCTGTACCAGCTTTTGTATGTGAACATCCATGATTAAACAACATTGAAATTCCACATGTTCCATATTCTATTGAGGCATCACAAGATTCACCATCATCATCTATTATTTGTCTAAGCATTATTGTATCCAAGTTACAAAATTTCTGTAAATCTGCTTTGTCAAGATTTTCTATAAAACATATTTTATTCTCCTCAATAAAACCATATAAATACTGTAACTATTTACAGAATAAACTTTAATAAGTAAATTAGAATACCTACTTTAGTTGAAGAGTCAGCTGTAGCTCAGCCCGTAACAGGCTTGCCTGAACCAGTTGATTCAAGTTCCATTTCAGAAACTTGAGTGCAAAAATCTGGGCTGACACTCTCGTACAGTATTGGTTAAGTGCAGTACTATCAGAAGTGCAGTTTTCTGGGATGAAATGTTAAACCGAGAGCTCATCTGCTCATCCCAGTGGATGCAAAAAGTCCCAAGGCGCTATTTTAAAGAAGAACAGGCAAATATGTTATCCAGGCAAATATGTAGTGCACAAAAACAGATTAGCTCATCATGGATTATGTTGTTTGTGGATGTTTGTTGTGTGTAATTTGGCTCCTTTATTTCTCATATTAAATCTATTATTAACATGAAACAGTTGCTCATGGATTATGAAGGATTTTAGGATGTTTGGTGTTCAAAAAGGATATCATATAAAGACATTTTTACTATTAGTTGTGGTATGCCAAATGAATTGAGCATATTTTATCCTCTACACAGATTTTTTTTAAAATCAAAACAAATGCTTGCTTTTGGCTGCATTTTATCATGGATAGTCCCTGTGTAGATGTAGAAACTTCCTAGCACCCCTGCAGCATCACTAAACCTGACATTGATACAGAATAAAAAAAATCATTCTCTAACAACACACTTAGCTCTCTGGTACTTTTGTAGCAATATTTTCTTCAAGAACAGCTAAATAAAATTGAAAATTATGAGATGTAAATAATCAAACGTAAGTAATCCAGCATAATCTACTGCAACAGTGTGCAGACCTTTAACTGTGATGTAAGCAGTTAGCTCTGTAATGATGATGGTGGTTATACTCAGCGTATTACCACACAAGGGGGTTTAAACGAAAGGATCTTCTATACCTAAACATAATAACGATAATGATCTGAAGTTGTTGAACTCTGTTGCATTTAGAAGGCTTCAGCAATAGAACCTCAAGCTTACAGCCTTCTGGATAGATACACAGGACAGAGTGGGAAGTGCCCAAGAACTCCAGAATTGCTAGGGGTGGGGAAGCATATCAATGTTGAAAAGTGTGAAGATGTAAAGCTTGTTAGAATACAATGATGTGACTGAGTTAAATATTGTATCACCCATTTCCTTTTGACAGGTTTTGTATGGGCAAGTTGACATTGAAAGATGGCACAACCAGTAAATCCAATGGATGATGATTATATAATAAGCTGATGGAGATGGATCAACTAGAAAATAAATGAAAGAAAATGGAAAAATAGCCCAGCGCAGGAAATTTTCCACAGGCAATTGCTTCTGCTATGAAGGATTATCCCTCCATTCCATCTGCAGAATAGAGGAGCTCAGAATGGTGCAGTGGGAGTGACAGGAGGAGAAAAATGTATTAATGTCACATATGGACAGCCACTGGAAAACTTGTAAATAGTTTGTTGATCATTATATCTCATGTAAATAGTTTGTTTGCCCATACAATTGGGTCCACAGTTTATTAAGAAAGCACTTAAATGGTTCAAATATTTTCAGAAGCAATAGTATGAAAATAGTTTTCAGGTTTCACAAATTCTTACATTTCATTGTCCATGTGGTTGTCCCTGTCTCTTGTGTCTGTAAATGCTTCATAGCACCCTCCAAATCACTCCTGATCCATCAACAGAGCAGAATAGTTGTGGGTACATTGCCAATACATTACAATAGAGTAGAGTTAGCAAAATGTGTACTGTACGTGGCATTGACTTACTTCGACATCACAGGCCCACCCTCCAAAGCCTTATCATCATCTACTTCTGAGTGCACAGGAATGTATATCTCAGAGAGTTCCCAGCAGTGACAGGGAAATGCAACTTAGACGATCAATGCAGCAAGATTCTCGGGGGTCGACACCCTGCATACTTGTGTGACTAACAAAACATGTGTTGAAGGACAATGTTGTTCCCCAGAGAAGTGTCAGTGAACAGCTGCAATACTGCACCCTTCCTCACACTTACCCGGCCCATGGCAAGTACCTATGCAGCCATTCTCCACAACAGTGCACACAATCCAAGTGCTTCACGGTTGTCTGAATGAATGATCTTTTCTGGGTGGTCTCAGCCTTAGCATTAATGTGCCACTGAGACCAATATTCAGCTCTCCTTTCCAGTTGTCTATTCTGTTAACCATGCAGCTTTGTCACTTTGCCAGGTCACAACCCCTAAGCTATAGATATGCAACTTAAACTGCATCTCTTTCCCTCCCCTCCCCTTCTCCGAACCCTCTTTCTTCTTAATTTCTGTGAATGTATCTGATTGGACAACAGCAGGCCACTCCTTCAAGCAATCCGTCCTGCCAACATCAGCCTTCACCTGCTCTGACTCCTGGATGGTGTTCCTGACAGTGACAGTCCTTTCCTTCCCTCCCACCATCTCACCTGACCCAACTGGCTCCTTGGAGACAAAGGATTGACTGTGTCTCACATACAGGGATGGTCACCTTCTGCAAGCTACCAAAACCAGACACTTGACAGTGACCAATGCCTTGGGCTGGTTTGTGAGACTGCCCTCTAATCAGAAGCCTCATCGCCTGCTTTACAGCTTGTTGTTTTCATTCTAAAGTTGTTTATTGTGTTTCGATTCTGATGAGTGGTGCAAGATGAAAACTTTGACTTCATGTCTCCTTTGAGTAATAATGTTCTGAAATACCAATGAATTATAACCCAAAAAAATGTTGTTACTACCAATTTCCTTGCATTTTGCACTACAAAATGTGAATGTCTGTCTCATATCTTGGTGACCAGAAATGGATAGTGTATTCAAAACAAGCACGAATGGTGTGTATTACAGTTTGGTCATAACTTCGTCAGGCTAAATGTCTACTGTTTTTGTCATTTTGAACCTTCTTTTGCTTCATAGATTACTAATCTACATTTGATTGGACATACTATGTTGAGAGTTCTAGAGCTTCTCTTTTCAGCTTTATTATAAGCTATTTCAAAACTATTCAGAGTTAAGTATTAAGTATAACATCTCTTTATTTCTTTACTGTGCATGAGTTTACATGTATTTGGACTAAATTTCATCTATGTTCTTCTGACCATTAATATACAATATCTAGATACTTTTGTAATTGTGAGTTGCACCTGCCACTGTCTTTCTACTTTTGTATTTGCATCAAATTCTTAACTCCAAATAATTTGTGTTAATTACGAACTTTGACAAACCCAACAACATTTGGACCATCATTCAATACATTCCTGCCAATCCCAACATGGCTATTTGTTGTTGACTACCTTCAGCCACTCTCTTATCTATTCTAAAGGTTTAAGATTGGATCTCCACAGCTTTGAATTTAATGAAGAGCATTTTATTTGAAATTTTATTGAATGCCTTCTGCAAGTTTCAATACACTATTTCTTAAGGCTTTTCACTTAAGTCCACTGAATTGTCCTGTTTTCAAAAAAAGTTGAAAGAAATCAAAAATTTCTTTCTCAATTCATGTTGACTGCTATGTTGTAGGTTATTTTTAGTTTCTTCAATTATTCCATTGCTCTAGACATAAATGGATCTCTGGATTCATATGTCTGTTTAAATCACCTTTTGGAATATTGATTCTACTTTGACCCAGTTCTAACCTACCGATACCTTCTCATTATTCAATGCTTCTCAGTGCCTCATCAGTTTCCTTTATCAGTTTTCCAAACTTGCCACTTCTCAATGCAAGATTAATTTAGAAACTGGATTAATACTGCAACAATAATGCATGGCACCACTTCAGTATCACTCAATTAATTATTTTTATGAGTGAATTTAAGCTTGTCTACAAAGCAGTACATCAGAACACATCATAAATTATTGTCTGATACAAATTTGTATCCTTTCTTATAGTGGTCATAAATTGGTAGGATTATTGGGCTATTCATTTCAAAGGAAGTTCTTAACTGTTTATGCTGTTCACAGCAATCAAAATATTGTTATCTTATACTTACAACGGCAATTTCTTAATTTAAAATGTAAGCCATACATCTGATTTCATAAATTGAATTTATATTTGATTTTCAACATAATTTTGTTTGGTGTAACAAGCAACATTTTGTGTTTATTTTCTTGATGCAAGTATTGTGTATATAAATCTCCCATTTTGCATTAATCTGTAACAGCAAACTCCACAATTAGAGAATGGTTGAAGGAATGTACCATCTGTTCTTTTATCTCCATAGCTCTGGGGAGCTGGCCTTTTGTTGTGCACAGTACATTGCCTCAACAAACTGGCATTCTGAAAGATAGAGTATAACAATGCAAACCATCCAGTCACACAAAGGCAGCTGCAAAGTCTTCCACAACAGAGACACCTGTTTCACATGGAGACAGTCTGAATAAATGTTGCCTAGATTGAGAAGATACAAATAAACTATATTTTCTTTCATCAGTCAACAGATAGTATTAAGTTTCTTGCTTCAAATTTATGTCTGAGGAAAAGAGATGCTTAGAAATAGGAATCCATTAACATTCAAACAAATCCAAAATGTTTCTTGATAATATCCAGAGAACCAGAATAATTCCTTTGCAGAAATATTGTTCAGTGATTTCAAGCTTCAATTGTAACTGCATTCTACAGAATTACTTTTTCAGAAATCTCAGACTGTCGATGCTGGATGATGTGTTCTTCAGTATGCTGGACTACATTAGTTGGATCAGCTGATTCACTGCTGATAACAGTCTTCCCAATTTAAAAACTACATCCAAACATAACGTGAATGTAATGAATTTACAGTTCAGTTTGTAGGTGCGTCCGGGATATCAACTTTCAGTTCCTGTAATAGTCTTGTTCCATCCCCATGGGAGCCAGCACAGTCAATACTTCATATCCTTAATTGTTCAGCCATTAGGCTGTGGTTGGATTAATGTAGCAACTGAAAGCATTGATTAGAAAGAGTTGGTGGGGAGGGAAGTACATTAAGGTAAATGAAAGGGCCAGAGGAGAGCAGGCTGGTTTTCTAACACATGCCAAGAGGACTAGGATCATACATTGGTGGTGGTGGCAATATGGGGGAGGGGGGGTGGAAATGGGTGAAATCAGAATCAAATTCATCCAGTTTACAATAGCACAGCATTAGTGACTAATGAATGGCAGGGCAGAACTTAATCCAGATGGTGACGGCATCATAGGAGGAGAAAATTACAGCTAATGGAAAAGGACAATAGTCTTTCCCAGCCTCATAAGCCATCTTTATAAAAATATACAGTTTAACAGAGCTATTGCATGCCTTGTCAGACTTCCCCTCAATTCCACAGGGAAATTCCTCCCAGCAAAAAAATAACTGCTCGCCATTTTAGGCTCTCTGATTCTCTCTCCCTTACAGCATTACACACTTCAATTATGTAAGTGGAAAAAGTAATATATATTCAATTCAATTCAGCAAAACACTTATTACAAAATTTACGCACTTGATACATATTAATGCTTACCTTAAGGACTGCTCATGAAGGCATTTATCCTACCTGCTCTCTTAGAGAGACACAGCTCTACACAATAGAGGCATTAATAATTTATTTTAACTAAGATAAAGTGACAAATCTATGCTTTTAAAGGACAAAGTGCAGTTGAATGTTTGCCAATTAGCTATTTTTAAGTTAATAAATATCTAACCTGAAATGAAAATAAATTACAGTGGTTCATATTTTGTCAAAAACTATGTTTCTTACAAGTCATATGGTAGACTTCTGATTAAAAAAATTTTTTTAATTTGTCTGCATTTCTTTCATATTATTTCATTTTAAATCTACTTCTCAATTCTAAAAACATCATGTGGACTGATCTTTGATTCACAAGGAAATATTACACCTTCAAGATCAAAAGTAAATCCGAATGAACTTTTTGCTAACCTAATTAGAAACATGCATATAGTCGTTAAATTTATAAATTGCATTGACTGGATTGGTATTCTTACACTCATTTAAGGATAATATTTTATTTACTGGAATTGTTTTGCTTTGAATGCAATTGTTTTGCCATAGCAGCAAGAATGCAGATTTGGACTTCTGTAAATTTTGAAAAACATATATTGCTCTAGTCCATAAACATGCAGCATTAATTCAAATGCTGTGACTATTTATTGTAATCTCCTGGTCTCACGAATTCTACTGCACTGTTTAATAGATAGGGGAAAATTGTAAAATTATCATCTGCCCATATTATAGATCCTGTATAAGTGAATTATTCCTGACAGTAAAAGGTAGGAACATCTGGGAATATGAAAAAAAAATTGTTTGTAGAAACATATTTTTTTTTTTAGAAATTCTATCATATTGATTCTGCTGAACAACGGGACTTTATATTAACAGTATGCTATTGGCACAAAAGGTTTGTCTCTACCACCCTTCCTTTTTTCAAAATACATTTCTACTAAATATCCCAAGATTTAAAAATGTGATCTGTAAGCATCACCGTGTTAGGACAACTCTATTTTTACATTCAAGAAACGTGAACACCCTAGGCATTTTGCCTAATTAGCACCAAACTTGGCAACAGATGGATACTCCAGTCTCTCACTGTGCAGATACTACTGTATCAGAAAATGCCAACTATGGCAGCCAATCATACTCATCTCTATTAGGTCTGAAAGTAGCCACATTAATTATTAAAGTCCTGCTGAAAGCAAAGTGGTGTTTAAAATTATGCTGCCAAGCACAAATTCTGAATCACTTAGGATATTAATTAAATGCTAATTTCTACCCTGCATCAAAAATAGTGAATAACTCCACTATTAAATTGATCCATTGCACTAGTTGTCCAATCTCGACATAATTTATTTCCCAAGATTTAAAGTATATGTTCAATATTCTAATTATATTTGGAGTCTTCTGCATGTTTTGGGGAATGAGTTCTGTGCCACAGCTTTAATGAATTTATTTTTAAAAAGCAAGTAAATTACACTCCGAAGGTAGAAGAAATAAAAGGTTGAACATTCGTCTGTCATGAAGCCGTTATTGCAGTAAGAGAAAACTAACACTCATTAGACATTTAGAATTTTAAATACCAAAAGCAGCATTATTTATCACTTAAAACAGTCGATTTTAACCCCTTTCGCCATTTAGTAACATTAAAATTCACTCTAGATTGTAACTCGCATCTGAAGTAAAACTGACAATAGCATGCTGAGAATTAATGGATGTGGTGTTTTAGGATTAGATAACTACTCAACAAATTTATTTTAGTTATATAGAGGAAAGTTGCATTATTGTTATTTTGATGCAAATCGGACGCAATATGCAAGCTTTTAAGAAAATTGAAGTATCCTCAACTAAATTCGATAGTACTGTTCAAAGGTGAATCAAAGCAGTTATAATCTATGCGTTTGCTCGACTTGACCATCAGTATCAGATTTTTAACAACATCTGTAGAAGCGGGCGAAAACAATTCACTTAATTTCAACATAGGTTTTTCAGGAAGAAACAATTTTGGGAGATAAAAGTATGATAGCGTTGTTTGGAAATTTCCTTTCAGCTGATTGAATTTAGCTACGAACTAAGCGACCCGGAGAGCTGAACATCAAAGTAACCGAAATCTGCAGCAAAAGTTCATTGGATTTCATTGATAGCTTTCAATGGAAATGTTACGAATTTGTAGCTTTTCAATTGCACGACAATTTCCCTTCCGTTCGTTTTCTTGAAGGGTGTCAGAAGTTACATTACGAAGAAAATGTCCTACCCTTCCCCAAATACACACGCCATGCTCACACTGCCTGATCACTCTCTGTAAAACCTACATCCCGGAATGAGGCAAGTTTGGATGGTGCTTAGGCTCCATAAAATAAACCTGCTGTTTACTTCGAACAGGAAAACAAATCAAAGCTCTTTTTTCAAAAGTACACAACTCTATCCGTTTTCACAAAATAAAAGGAAAGTGATGAAAAGACAAACTCACCTGGACGAGAATACAGAGGAGGGTTTTGGGGGGATGCAAACGTAGAGGGTCAGAGCAGGAGGGTGCAGAGATGATGATTAGATACAAGACAGGGTTCGGGCTGAAGGGAAGCGAAGGAGGGAAATCAGGGTTTTTTATTAAGACTACAAGTCAGAAATCAGCCAAGTAACACACAAATATTTCGTTCTCTGCTTCGCTTCGGACTCTTTTTTTGTCTCCTAGATATATGAAGACCAATGCAAGATGAGGAAAGGCAGCTCTTTTTTTCTGCGAGCGCTCGGGCTCAGATTTCTGCTTGCAGCTGAGATTTTAAATGTCTGCAGGGAGACAAGGTACACTGTCAGCTCTTCTCCCGATCTCCACTTCCACTCTCTCAATCGACCCCGCTGCAGCTCCGCGCACACGGACACAGATGTCCCTCAGCAACGGCCGCACACTGATTCACTGCCGCTGGCGGAGGGATACCATCTCCTCACCGCCCGCCCTCCTGTCAATGGGCACAGGGCCGTGGCGCGTGATCAACGGTCGCTGTGCGCGTGTTAGCAGGTGGTTCGTTGCTTGCAGCACTAACGGTAAATGTTATTCTGCTCGAGCTTGGAACGATCGGTCGGCAAGGATGGTAATAAAGTGCCACAGTCAGTAGCAATGAGCTTTTGTTCTTAGTACCTATAACACAGGAAAAATAGCAACACCGGTTCAACGCACGCCATTTCCAACGTGGGTGCACCCTGAAAGTTGGCAAGTGTACCATTACCGTTTGCCAATCTCAAAATTCACAGGAGCTTCCAATTGGATGAATCAGATTAATTTTATCAAAATTATACCTAAGTACAAACGATTCGTGCTAGAGACAAAGTTGTATTCTAAAATCTAGTGTTTTCATTTTCAGCTTTCAATTAATTTAACCGTTATTCATGCATATTAGACAAGCGTGTTTAACAATCAGTCATCCGAAAAGTTCAATTATTTGAATTATGCCATAAATGTTTAAAAAAAACAGTGCAGATCGTTGAGGATGTTTGCAAACAAACATTCAGAGGACCAATTAAACAAGACGAAAAAAAACTTTTCGGTTTTAAAATCTGCGTGATACTTCAGAAGAGTTGTAGAGTCATAGAGATGTACAGCACGGAAACAGACTCTTCGCTCCAAATCGATCATGCCGAATAGATATTCTAACCCAATCTAATCCCACCCGGGAGCACCCGGTCCTTATCCCTCTAAACCCTTCGTATTCATATACCCAGCTGGACGTCTTTTAAATATTGCAATTTAAATGTACTAGCCTCCACCACGTCCTCTGGCAGCTCATTCCATACACGTACCACCCTCTGAGTGAAAAGGTTGTCCCTTAGGTCTCTTTTTGTATCTTTCCCCTCTCACCCTAAACCTATGCCCTCTAGTTCTGGACTCCCCAACCCCAGGGAAAAGACTTTGTCTATTTATCCTATCCATGCCCCTCATGATTTTATAAGCCTCTATAAGGTCATCCCTCAGCCTCTGACACTCCAGGGAAACAAGCTCCAGCCTGTTCAGCCTCTCCCTATAACTCAAATCCTCCAACCCTGGCAACATCCTTGTAAATCTTTTCTGGGCCCTTTCAAGTTTCACAACATCTTTCCGATAGGAAGGAGACCAGAATTGTACACAGTCTTCCAACAGTGGCCTAGCCAATGTCTTGTACAGCCGCAACATGACCTCCCAATTCCTGTACTCAATACTCTGACCAATAAAGAAAAGCATACCAAACGCCACCTTCACTATCCTATCTATGTGCGACTCCATTTTCAAGGAGTTAATAACCTGCACTCCAAGGTCTCTTTGTTCAGCAACACTCCCTAGGACCTTACCATTAAGTGTATAAGTCCTGCTGAGATTTGCTTTCCCAAAATGCAGCATCTCACATTTATCTAAATTAAACTCCACCTGCCACTTCTCATCCGATCAAGATAGTGTTATAATCTGAGGTAACCTTTTACGCTGTCCACTACACCTCCAATTTTGGTGTCATCAGCAAACTGACTAACTATACCTCTTAATGCTCACATCCAAATTTTAGATTTAGATTACTTACAGTGTGGAAACAGGCCCTTCAGCCCAAGTCCACACCGACCTGCCGAAGCACAACCCACCCAGACCCATTCCCCTACACCTAACGCTACTGGCAATTTAGCATGGCCAATTCTCCTAACCTGCACATTTTTGGACCGTGGGAGGAAACAGGAGCACCCGGAGGAAACCCACGCAGACACTGGGAGAATGTGTAAACTCCACATAGTCAGTTGCCTGAGATGGGAATTGAACCCAGGTCTCTGGCGCTGTGAGGCAGCAGTGCTAACCACTGTGCCACCAAATCATTTATATAAATGATGAAAAGTAGTGGACCCAGCACCGATTCTTGTGGCTCTCCAGTGGTCACAGGCCTCCAGTCTGAAAAACAACCCTCCACCAACATCCTCTGTCTTCTACCTTTGAGCCAGTTTTGTATCCAAATGGCGAGTTCTCCCTGTATTTCATGAGATCTAACCTTCCTCACCAGTTTCCCATGGGGAATCTTGTCGAACACCTTACTGAAGTCCATATAGATCACATCTACCACTCTGCCCTCATCAATCCTCTTTGTTACTTCTTCAAAAAACTCAATCAAGTTTGTGAGACATG
This sequence comes from Chiloscyllium plagiosum, assembly GCF_004010195.1. Taxonomy (NCBI): domain Eukaryota; kingdom Metazoa; phylum Chordata; class Chondrichthyes; order Orectolobiformes; family Hemiscylliidae; genus Chiloscyllium; species Chiloscyllium plagiosum. The sequence continues at coordinate 50,733,914 of NC_057714.1, read as the reverse complement.
ATTTCCCATGCATAAAACCATGCTGATTATCCCTAAACAGTCCTTGCCTTTCCAAATACATGTACATCCTGTTCCTCAGGATTCCCTCCAACAACTTGCCCACAACCAATGTCAGGCTCACTGGTCTATAGTTCCCTGGCTTGTCCTTACCACCTTCCTTAAACAGTGGCACCACGTTAGCCAACCTCCAGTCTTCTGGCACCTCACCTGTGACTATCGATGATACAAATATCTCAGTAAGAGGCCCAGCAATCACTTCTTTAGCTTCCCACAGAGTTCTAGGATATACCTGATCAGGTCCTGGGGATTTATCCACTTTTATGCGTTTCAAGACATCTCGCACTTCCTCCTCTGTGATATGGATATTTTTCAAGATGTCACCATTTATTTCGCTACACTATATCTTCCATGTCCCTTTTCACAGTAAATACTGATGCAAAATACTTGTTTAGTCTCTGCCCCATCTCCTGCGGCTCCACACAAAGGCCACCTTGCTGATCTTTGAGGAGCCTTATTCTCTCCCTAGTTACCCTTTTGACCTTCATATATTTGTAAAAACCCTTTGGATTCTCCTTTAACTCTATTTGCCAAAGCTATCTCATGTCCCCTTTTAGCTCTCCTGATTTCCCTCTTAAGTATACTCCTACTGCCTTTATATGCTTCTAAGGATTCACTCGATCTATCCTGTCTATACCTGACATATGTTTCCTTCTTTTTCTTAACCAAACCCTCAATTTCTTTAGTCATTCGACATTCCTTATACCTACTAGCCTTCCCTTTCACCCTAACAAGAATATACTTTCGCTGGACCCTCGTTATCTCATTTCTGAAGGCTTCCAAATTTCCAGCTGTCCCTTTCCCTGTGAACATCTGCGCCCAATCATCTTTTGAAAGTTCTTGTCTAATACTGTCAAAATTGGCATTCCTCCTATTTAGAACTTCAACTTTTAAATCTGGTCTATCCTTTTCCATCATTATTTTAAAACTACTAGATGTTACAACAAAGTCCAGGGAAGTGAATAAGTATCGCTCTTCCTTTCAGAGATTCGTATTTTTATAAGACTTGTGCTTTTTTTACTCAATTTAGTATGTACTTGAACATGTGCACAGCAATGGCAAAACAAGCCAGTCAAATCTATAGTTTTAGATTAGATTAGATTAGATTACTTACAGTGTGGAAACAGGCCCTTCCAGACACGGGGAGAACGTGCAAACTCCACACAGTCAGTCGCCTGAGGCGGGAATTGAACCCGGATCTCTGGCGCTGTGAGGCAGCAGTGCTAACCACTGTGCCACCGTGCCGCCCATAGTTAATAAGTAGAGTTCATTTTATGATTGAAAAATCTCACTCAGTTGAAACTATATATTATTAATTAGTAAAACCCATCCCAAGATTCATAACAGAAAGTCTAGGTTCAAGTTCCAGCTGCTCCTCAGTTGTGGATGTGCCTATATTGCGCTGGGGTAGACAAGGATAGATTTCACGCAACACTAGGTTAAAGACCAACAGATTATTTGAAATCACAAGATTTCAGATGCTGCTCCTTCATCAGGTGAAATGGTCTTCCAAACATCTCTGAGCAGGCCAACTACAAACTTTCTACTCACAGAACATTATACAATTCAGAATGAGTTATTGAGATCGGTTGGTTGGTGGAGTTGAAAGAAAAGTTAAAGTTCATGAATAAAAAGAATTCTAATTTCTTTTGGTAGACTTTTAAGTTCTAGGGGGTCTTAGCCAATGTGAGATGTTTGTTTTCATTTTTTTAAACCTCAACTCAGTAATTTTGCAGACTGGATGCTATTGAAGTTTCTTTTATTTTTAAATTCTCTCCGATGTATATGGACTATATGGACTATTATATGATAATGTACGCCTTTTTGACAACATTCCTCCATCAAAATGAGAATCTTATAATTATAGATTTTCACAATGGGGCATTCCAGTCGTGTGATAGCTGACTCGTGACAGAAGTGGGACCATCCATGGGAACAAAGGAGTTTTGGTCTTCCATTATCAAAGCTCTCAAGATGTGATTGAAACAAGAATCTACTGAACTTTTTTTGCATAGTAATTTTCAGTCAGTTTTCTTTGCTGATTGACGATTGCTGCCAATGAGAGGTCTGTTGCTTGTTGTCAATTTCAACTATCTTAATGCAAAGCAGTTCCTTAGTAATGTTTAAGCAATCAATTTGTAATTCCCTTTGGAGCTTGGCCCTTTTACAGGGATAGGGGCTTCTGTAGCCATTTTAAATAGTATTTTGAATCAGTTTAACGGTGTTCTTTCAAATAAAAAGCCCAGATATGAAGTCAATGGATGGTTAATAGGCGATATATTAAAACATTATGACACTTTGAATAAATGAAACACAAGAAATGTGCACCTGAGATCAGACAGTGGATATGCCTGGCACTGCCTGTGTTGCTCTATACACACTCTTTGACCAGTTTATTACTCATAAAATGGATTTATCTAGGTGCTCTTTGTTATGAAACAAATAAAGGACTATGGTTCAAACTTAGTTTTATTAAAACACAATGAAGTTACAGAAACAACTCTTACACAACAAACTTAACTTTTACCCAAATCAGGCTGACTGCCTGAAAAACACTTAGCTACCTGCTCTGGTGAACTTGATTAGGCTCTGGATTAGTGGTGCTGGAAGAGCACAGAAGTTCAGGCAGCATCCAAGGAGCAGCGAAATCGACGTTTCGGGCAAAAGCCCTTCATCAGGAATAAAACAGAATCTGGTTTCCAGCATCTGCAGTCATTGTTTTTACCAACTTGATTAGGCTGCTGGATTCAATTCACTGAACTCTGTTGACGGATGCACTCAGGTTCTTCTTGATATGAAGATGGGTCTTGTTTGGAGTCTTCATCTACCATGTCTTCGCTGAGAGAATGGCCATCAGGTGTCCCTTCTTATCCCCCCTTTCTGAACCTGCTGGAATGTTCTCTGACTGCAGCCACTGAGGTCGCAATGCCTAATAAGATTAGGCCAGGTCATCCTAGGTGCATTCATCCTCCTTCCAAGATTTGATTACTCCATAGTACCAAGGGTCTGGCCGAAACTGGGGAATGCACAAATGTAATATCTCTCCCTATTAGAGTCATACTGGTAAGAGACCCTTTGTTCCAAATAGTTCATGCCGACCATGCTCCCAAACTAAACTAGTCCCACCTGTCTGTGTTTGGTCCATATCCCCTCAAACCATTCCAATTCATCTACTTACCCAAATGTCTTTTAAATGTTTCTGCATCCACCACTTCCTCTAGCACTTCATTTCATACTCCAACCACCTCTGTAAAAAAAACCTGTCCCTCATGTCCATTTTAAATCTTTCTCCTCCGGCTTTAAAAAATACGGCTACATCTTGGTAAATCTCTTCAGAACACTCTCCAGGCCTGGTTGAACCAATTTCTCATACAATAGTCTTGCAATCCTTGGTATCAGCTTTATGAAACTTTGCTGCACTCCTTCAGTGGCAGGAAAACCCTTTCTTATGTAGATTAAAACAGACCATAATACTCCCAAGTGCAGTCTAGCTGCAGTAAGACAACCCTACATTTGGACTCAATTCCTCTTGCAATGAAGACCAACATATTAATTATCTTCCTAATTGCTTGCTGCATCACCTGTTTACTTTCAGTGACTGGTGTACGAGGATATTCAAGTCCCTTTGTCATACACATATTTCAACACATCACCATTTTACTCTTTTAGTTTCAGTGGCAGGGAGTATGAAGAAAGATGAAAAATATTTATAATGACTTTTGTAAGTTAGATTTTAAAGTAGAAGTGGAGGGAAAATGGCCAATTACACAAAATGCATAATCGCTAAGAAAGCATTTGACTGCACATAAGTACTTTAGACAACCCTCAATACTATGAATGAATAAAATGTTTCTACTGTTGAGCTTATGAAAGGCAGACTGAAAAAAACTACAAGGAGGTGAGAAAGTCTATAGCCTTAAAACTTGTCCTTAAACATTTAAACTAAAAATGTTGAGTTAGAGAACACATTTGCTGCACACCTGAAAATAGACAGCCAGGAAGGATACGGCAATTAAAAACATTTGCCTTAATATCAGTGAATCTGTGTAAACATGACACCGAGTGATAACATTCACAGCTGTTCCCTTGTGAAATTAATGACAGTGTTTGATTCTGACCTCAAATCTAAACTCAATATCAATTAACTTCTCTCCTGAATTATTGCCCTTCACTGTTATGTGTCTAGTTAAGAACATGCAGTGTTTTTGTAAAACTGCGTTTTGAATAAAGGAAGCCTGTTTGTGACAGAATAGCTTTTGTAAACATTTTGTATAATGGAAGCCTGTTTGTGACAGTACAGCAGAGTAGCCTCCTGCTAGGGCGCTTGAAGAGCTGATATCCTATTCTCCTGGGTTATTAGAACCTAGTTAGCCTGGCTTATAGGTATCAGTGTTATGTTGTAACAGTGATGCTATTGGTAAATAAAGGGAATGACTCAAATTAAACTAAACTGTCTGTAAGAGGTTTTTTTATTCCAGACTACCAAAGAGTATGATCTCTGGGATGAACCAAGAGAGGCTTACAGGTTGGGTCCACAAGCAATTCCCTGGCCCCTCTCAAATCTGTACTTTAACAGAGGAAGGCATCCTGTCACCTTTATTTTCATGTGCTCAGTACATAGGCTGTGACCAGCCAGCTCAGAGCCAGTCCTTAGAATGAAGAGATCTTCTGAATCCCCTATTTATTTTATTAAACAATACAAGTTACAAACAAACAGTTAACGTTAACAGCCGTATACAAGAAACAGCAATTTACAGGGGAAAGGGGCGGCAAAGCCAGACCCCAAACCCCACCATACAGCTAGTTTGCAGGGAAATGAGGAGACACCTTGAATCCCATCTTAGTATTATCGAGAAGACAACGTAAACGCAATAACATACAGACAATCCGATAAACTGAACTATAAAATGGTGCATATAACACAGACATCCCTGGCAACCCAGCAAACCACTCATCCCTCTCACGCCCCTTCCAGCTCTCGGTCCACCCTGACACCTTGTGGCCGCCTCAGCCCGTCCTGTTTCCCCAACACCCTCCCCAGGATGACAGTGATCAGGATGGCCTACCCACCTTCCAGCTTCCATAACCGCCCTTGCGGCTATCTCTGGGGAAGCCCATCCCGGTACCTTCCAGGGTGACAGTGCTCTCAGGGCAGCATACCTACCTTCCGGTTCTCAGGATGGCCTACCCACCCTAGGGCTCTCGGGGTGACAGCTTTCGGGATGATCTATAGCTTCCTACATACCATCTGGCTCTTATATTCCACCCCCCCCCCCAAGTACCATCTGGCCTGTGGACTGCTCTGACAGATGTCCGGGCCACATATGGAACAGCTTGTCCCCCTCCCTAGGACAACAGTGCATAGGGCAGCCCACAATTTTTCTGGATTTCAGCGTGTCATTATGCACCTTCTGGCTTTTAGCCGCTCCGACACAACGTCCAACCACCTCTAGGACAGCCCGTGCTGATTACCCCTTCTCAGGATGACAGTGCTCAGAACGGCCTACCCACCTTCCAGCTCTCAGGGCAGCCTATCCACTTTCTGGTTCTCAGGATGGCCTACCCACCCTCCGGCTCTCGGGGTGACAGCCTTCGGAAAAACCAATGAGCCTCCCAGCTCACAGTAAGGCCTGCTAGACTCAGGGACACGCAAGACAATTCAGGTGATGAACCCTACAAGCAACAAGGTAGAATCAATTACCAACAAACAGAGTCCTTTCTGATACAGAGTCCATTACCACACACAGTTCTCTCCAGAATGCAGAGTCCATTCCCAGGAACAGAGTCCACTCCGGTATACAAAGTACATTGTCAGAAATAGACACCACTCCAGTATGTAGAGTCCATTGCCAAAAGCAACCACAAACGAAGGCAAAGTTCACTCTTGAAGGCAGCAAATGCACGTCCCACAGCACACACACAGGTGTTCAGTCTCCATAAAGGCCTGGTCCATCCACAGAGGATGAACCAAGCCTACCCACAAAAACACAGTTCATTGTAAAGGTGTAGATAACTCACAGGGCTTTGGTCACTCCCGGAGGCAGAGTCCACTCCAACATGCAGCAAATGCTCACATCCCAGCGCACACAGGTATTCAGTCTTTACAGAAGCCTAATTCCACCCACTGAGGACTAGACCTACCCACAGAGGAACAGTTCATCTGGAAAGTTGCAGTTGACTCACAGGGACCCAATCCAAACACCAAAAAAAATCAAAACATGTACAAAAATAATAAAGAAAACCAGAGTGCAAGGGCTAAGCCCTGACACAAAATTAGCATAGTTCTTTTCTCAAAAGTAAAAGAAAAGAGTAACACACAGGCTGTCACCAGCCAGTGAAACAAAATGAGAACTGCAATACACCTGTACCACATTGACTGTGTAGATCAGCCAGTTTAGAAATCAGTCCTCAATAAAAAAAAGGAATATCAGATAACAAACTGACTGTGTAGATCAGCCAGTTCAGGAATCAGGTTCCCCCCCAAAGAAAAACACAGAAACCAACAGCAGCAGTACACACTGGCTGTGTGGCCAGGCAGCTCAGAGCCATTCCCTAAAATGAGATCTTCTCCATCCCCTGTCAGCCAGAGCTCCCTAACTGACCCAAGTTAACAACCCCAATCTGGGTTCCCATAGTCAATTAGACATTTTCGTCCCAGATCTCTGATTCAGACTCAGACGTGGGTGCCATGTACTGGACTCCAGCCCATTTCTTGGATCCGAAGCATCTTGGAGAATTTCCCCTGTTCTTCAGGCAGTAACTTATCAAGGCTGCATCCATCTCAAACTCTGAGGTTTCTCTGATGCGAGACGGATGGGGAGAATCCATGATTTCTGACAGTTTTTCTGGCTGTCTAAGGGGCCAGGTAAGTTTTCATCCTCCCCCTTGCGAGGTAGCAGCTTTCAGGTGATTCACATGTTCATGACTGCATCACCTGCACCAACTTTGCATGTCATAGGACCTGACCTCGCATCAATCTCACCTTGTACTCATGCAGGGTTGTTTCTGTAGTTTCAACATCAAACTTTGTCCCTGAAGTAAAATGTCTCTTTTGCTTAAAGGAGGCATGTGGCCGGCATTGGCATCCCTATGCCATTTCACACACCAACCCTGTGCTCATGTCTGGGAATATCGATTTAACCTGGTACAGTGTTTTCACCCCATCAGCAACTCTGCTGTAGCTATCCCTGTCATTGCATGAGAGTCGATCCTGTAATCAAACAAGAACCGAGACAGTTTGGTATTGAGTGAAGCTACAGGCTGTTTTTTAAGCCTGCCTTCAATGTTTGGATTGTTCTTTCCACCAGACCATTGTATGGAGCTGTCTGAACATGTCAAATGTCATTTAATTTTAGGAACTATTCAAATTCCCTGCTGGTAAATGACATTCCAGTGACCGTGACAAATACATCCAGGAGTTTGTGCATCGTGAATGATGCTCGCACCTTTTCAACCGGCATCCCTGAGTTTGCTTAATGAACTCTATACACTTCCAACCATTTTGAATGGGCATCCATAATGATCTGGGCCATTGAGCCCATGAAAGGACCAGCATAGTTAGTGTGTAACTGATTCCAGTGTTTACCCAGTCATTCCCATGAATTAGGGGTGTTGCTGCTGCTAGTTATTACCCTTGTTGGCACTCCGAGTAATGCCTCACCAATGCAGCGATGTCAGTATCCAATTCTGGCCACCAGACATAACTTCTTGCCAATATCTTCATTTCGGAAACCCCTGGTTCAGCCAGTATCTAGCAGCAATCTTTACTTGGGCCGTTCACTCTTGCTCCCCATAGTAATATGCTGTCCTCTACGATGATCTGGTCTCACTGGGTCCAGAAAAGTTTCAACCCTGGTTGGAATGCCCTTTTGTTTCCGCCATCACCACCAGTTGTTTTAGTTTTGCCAGGATGGGATCTTTTTGTATCCACAGTTGGTTATTGTCAATGGTGACTGGAAGGGTATCTAGAATGTTTAAAACCAAAACAGATTCTTCCAGTGGAGGCACCACCGGTGGTGTATCTACCAGTAGGAGGCAGCTCAAGGCATCCGCATTTACCATTTGGCCTCTTGGATGGTGTTCCAACTTGTAATTGTATGCACTGAGAATAAGAGCCCACTGCTGAATTCCACCAGACGCTGATGGGTGGCACATCCCTGTCTTATTTAAGTAGCCCTAGAAAGGATTTGTTGTCCATTACTATGACAAATTTACATCCATAAAGGTATTGATGGAACTTTCTCACATCGAAAACGACCACCAAATGTTCCTTCTCTATCTGGGCGTATTTGCATTCAGCATCAGCCAAAGTCCAGGAAGTAAATGTTACTAGGTGTTCTCTCCTGTTGGACCACTCTCCCCGATACCAAACGGGAAGGCATCGCATATTAGCATAACTTCTCGCTTGGGATCATAGTGGGTTAACACTTTCTCTCAGGCTACTTTCTGTTGACAAGACCATTTCCAATGCTGACGTTTTTCAACAGAAAGTGTAAAAGTGCCAAGTTGGAGACCAAGTTATGTATGAATATTTTGTAATAATTCACCAATCCTAGGAAAGATCTAAGCTCCAGTACAAACTGGGAGCTGGGCACCTTTGATCACCCTCTTTTTATCTTGCAACTGGTGTAACTCAGCCTCATCAAATCTGTAGCCCAATTAGGTCATTTGAGGTGCTTGGAACACATTTTTCCTTCTAAGGTGTACGCCTGCCTGGGAGAAATGTTTAAGCACTACGTCCAAGTTCTCCAAGTGCTGTTTAGTGGTCTTCCTAGTTATTAGCTCATCATCCACATAAATGGCCACTTGGGGTAGACCTTGTGAAATGATCTCCATTGTCTCCTGGAAAAGGACACAGGCTGATGATACTTCAAATGGCAGTCTCATATTGGTACAAACCCTTATGGACATGAATTGTGGCATATTTCCAGCACCTCACATCTAGTTGCAATTGCAGGTAATCATGGTTCATGTCCAGCTTCGTGAAGAACAGCCTTCTGCCAGTTTTGCACACAAGTCCTCTATTTGAGGAATTGGGTATTTATCCAGCTGCGAGAAGTGGTTTACAGTTTGCTTAAAATCTCCACAAAAGCAAACTGAGCCATCAGGCTTCAAAATCGGTATGACCAGTACTGCCCATTCCACAAACTGCACTGGTTTGATGATTTCTTCACTTTCCAGCCTCCTGATTCTGCCTCTATTTTTGCCCTTTCTGAAAAAACTTCTAGTTTTTAATTAGGACTTCACTCAGGTGACCATTTTCTAATTGAATAATTTTGAGCCAATCAAGATGAATCCTTCTCAGCCAATTCCACCCCATTAAGCTTGGGTCCAAGTCTTTTATTACAATCAGTGGTAACTGCACCAACTGCTTTTCACAGGAGACTGGATCCAAGATCGTACCCTTAATCTGTAATATTTCCCTAGTATAGGTTCTTAATCTGATCCAGGTCTTATGCAAACCTAAGGGTTGCAGTCCAAAATGAATCTTGTTAAAGATTGGTTCTGCAACCACTGCATTGGTATCGAACTAGAATTCTATATATTAAGGGCAAAAGAGAGGCAAAAGTGGACATTGGGCCACTGGAAAATGGGGAACAAGGAAATGGCTGAATAATTACTTTGTGTCAGTCTTCACAGTGGAAGACAAGAGTAATATCCTAAAAATTCAAGAGAGTGAGGAGCAGAGCTGAGTATGGTGGCCATCACTAAAGAAAAGGCATTAGAAAAACTGAATGGCCTGGAGGTGGATAAATCACCTGGAGTAGGACAAAGAACAAAGAAAAACTACAGCCCAGGAATAGGCCCTTTGGCTCTTCAAGCCTGAGGACTGATTTCTAAACTGGCTGATCTACACAATGTGGTACAGGAGTATTGCAGCTCTCATTAGGGAACTGTTGTTTCACTGGCTGGTGACAGCCTGTGTTTTACCCTTTCCTTTTACTTTGAGAAAAGGACTATGCTAATTTTGTGTCAGGGCTTAGCGCTTACACTCCACACACCAAACAGTCTCTCAGCATCTCATTCAGGGTTAACCCAAATTCACGTGCCTGTGCAAGTTGTTTTCATCTCCTCAAAAATCCTGAGACGTATTCCCTTGGTTCTCGAACTGCCAAATAAAACTGATATTGCCTCAGAATTCAGGAAGGCTTGGGGATGAATATTCCTTAGTTAAATCTATCAACTCTTGAAAGCTTTTAGTATCTGATACCTGAGGGAAAGTTAGGCTTCTACTAACGAAAATTCTGCATGACCGCAAACAGTCAGAAATATTATTCATTACTTTTCATCTACTCCAAAGCCGTTTGCCTGGAAAATATAATGTATGCTCCCCACATATTGGGCCCAGTGTTTGACGGACGAGTCAAGCTTCCAGAATAAATGCACAATGCCAGAAATGTTTATCCCAACTCAAGATGACTGTTGCGAGTGAATTTTTTTTAGGCTCATGCTATCCTACTCTCGTCGCCACTGAGCAAGGATGCAGATATCCCATCACTAGGTCACCCTTTATTTACATGTACATAGTACAAAGGTTCTGACCAGCCAGCTCAAAGCCAGTCCCCGGAATGACAGGGCTCTCTGAATCTGCTGTTTATTTTTATTTTTTTCCCACCTCCTGAAAAGATAATGCCTATTGCAGGTGACATTGCTAATTTCTTACTGTAGAGGCTTGGTAATTATATTCAAAATGGTGATTCTCAGATTTTTAATCAGTCAGGGAATTGGGGCTATGGGGATAAAGCAGAAAAATGGAGTTGATAATGATCAGATTGAAATAACTGCATAGAGGCCAATATCCTATCACCAAGTCAGCCTTTATTTACAAGTTATAGTACATGGGCTTTGACCAGCCAGCTCAAAGCCAGTGCCTAGACTGAGAAGACCTTCTGAATCTCCTCTTCTGTTCCATTAATAAATCACCTTTTATTTACATGTGCACTTTTTGTGGGCTGTGACCACCCAACTCAAAGCCAGTCCCTAGGCTGAGGAGACCATCTGAATATTGTTTTTTTTTAGTCTTGTTTTTTTTTAGAACTTATACTCTTATATTTTTCCTTAAAATGTGAGCAACTGAATAACAAGCAAAAGGGTGACCTATAATCCCTCTTTTTTCAGATGTTAGACACTCCTTTTTTTTTGTTTTTTTTCCTTTATCCCCACACCACCGCCTAACTGCGGTAGTGCTTATTTTTATTCCCCGTGTTGTGTGTGTGTGCAGGTGTGAGACACAGTGAAAGACACAATGTGTACAAATCTTTATTCAATTTCCACCACCAGGAAGAAAGAAAATATTGTGTTTATCTCTGTCAGCCAGGGATCCCTCATTGGACAAGTTAACAATCCCAATCAAGAATCTCATAGTCAATGATATCCACTTATTTCAATCACTACGCAGAGGAAAGATAACAAAGTCATTTGTTTTGGTTTGACTTCAGGACAAAAGAACTAACTTGTTTCCAGACGAATCTTGATTATCTAAATGACACAGGCGGGGAGTATTTTGTTCAGATTATTCAATGCTGGATAATTGAATGCCGGGTAACACTGTTTAACCAAACATCGGGACCTTGCGTGCTTGGTCAGATAATCCGAAATTCGGATAATCGAATGCCAGATAATTGACATTCCTTTGTAGTTCAGAAAGAAAAAACAAAACAACTGAGATTGGCGTAGTTGAGAAAAGAAGCAAGTCAAACAGTCAGGGCAGGCAGGGACAAAGCAGAGAACAAGGGAAGACTGATAAATTAAACTGCATTTATTTCAATGCAAGAGGCCTAACAGGAAAGGCAGATGAACTCAGGGCATGGTTTGGAACATGGTACTGGAATATCACAGCAGTTACAGAAACGTGGCTCAGGGTTGGACAGGTCTGGCAGCTTAATGTTCCAGGATACAAACGCTACAGGAAGGATATAAAAGGAGGCAAGAGAGGATGGGGAGTGGCGCTTTTGATAAGGGATAGCATTACAGCTGTGCTTAGGGAGGATATTCCCGGAAATACATCCAGGAAAATTATTTGGGTGAAACCAAGAAATAAGTTAGGGATGATCACCATATTGGGATTGTATTATAGACTCCCTAATAGTCAGCAGGAAATTGAGAAACAAATTGTAAGGAGATCTCAGTTACCTGTAAGAATAATAGGGTGGTTATGGTAGGGGATTTTAACTTTCCAAACGTAGACTGGGACTGCCATAGTGTTAAGGGTTTAGATGGAGAGGAATTTGTTAAATGAGTACAACAAAATTTTCTGATTCAGTATGTGGATGTACCTACCGGAGAAGGTGCAAAACTTGACCTACTCTTGGGAAATAAGGCAGGGCAGGTGACTGAGGTGTCAGTGGGGGAGCACTTTGGGGTCAGTGACCATAATTCTATTAGTTTCAAAACAGTGATGGAAAAGGAGAGACCAGATTTAATACTTGAAGTTCTAAGTTGTAAGAAGGCTAACTTTGACAGTACTAGGTAAGAACTTTCAAAAGCTGATTGGGTGCAGATGTTCTCCCGAGAGGTGCGGCTGGAAAATGGGAAGCCTTCAAAAATGAGATAACAAGAGTCCAGAGACAGTATATTCCTGTTAGGATGAAAGGAAAGGCTGGATTGTGGAGAGAATGCTGGGTGACTAAAGAAATGGAGGATTTGGTTAAGAAAAAGAAGGAAGCATATGTCAGGTATAGAATAGATCAAGTGAATCCTTAGAAGAGTATAAAGAAAGTAGGAGTATACTTAAGAGGGAAATCAGGAGGGCAAAAAGGGGACATGAGATAGCTTTGGAAAATAGAGTTAAAGAGAATCCAAAAGATTCTTACAAATATATTAAGGACAAAAGGGTAACTAGGGAGACAATAGGGCCCCTCAAAGATCTGCAAGGCGGACTTTGTGTGGAGCCGCAGGAAATGGGGGAGATATAAACGAGTATTTTGCATCAGTGTTTACTATGGAGAAGGACGTTGAAGATCTAGAATGTAGGAAAATCGTTGGTGACATCTTGAAAAATGTCCATACGACAAAGGAGGAAGCGTTGGTTATCTTGGAATGCATAAAGGTGGAAAAATCCCCAGGACCTGATCAGGTGTACCCTAGAACTCTGTGGGAAGCTAGCGAAGTGATTGCTGAGTCCTGAGGTGCCGGAAGACTGGAGGTTGGCTAATGTAGTGCCACTGTTTAGATTAGATTACTTACAGAGTAAAAACAGGCCCTTCGACCCAACAAGTCCACACCGACCCACCGAAGCGCAATCCACCCAAACCCATTCCCCTACATTTTACCCCATCATCTAACACTACAGGCAATTTAGCATGGCCAATTCACCTAACCTGCACATTTTTGGACTGTGGGAGGAAACCGGAGCACGCGGAGGAAACCCACGTAGACACAAGGAGAATGTGCAAACTCCACACAGACAGTCGCCTGAGGTGTAAATTGAACCCGGGTCTCTGGCGCTGTGAGGCAGCAGTGCTAACCACTTACGAATGGTGGTAAGGACAAGCCAGGCAACTACAGACCAGTGAGCCTGATGTTGGTGGTGGGCAAGTTGTTGGGGGGAATCCTGAAGGACAGTGTTTATATGTGTTTGGAAAGACAATGATGATTAGAGATAGTCAACATGGCTTTGTGCGTGGGAAATCATGTTTCACAAACATGATTGAGTTTTTTGAAGAAGTAACCAAGAGGATTGTTAAGGGCAGGGTGGTGGACATGATCTATATGGACTTCAGTAATGCATTCCCATTGGAGACTAGTTAACAAGGTTAGATCTCATGGAATGCTTGGAGAACTAGCCATTTGGATACAGAACTGGCTCGAAGGTAGAAGACAAGGGTTAGTGGTGGAGGGTTGTTTTTCAGACTGGAGGCCTGTGGCCAGTGGAGTGCCACAAGGATCGGTGCTGGGTCCACTACTTTTCGTCATTTGTATAAATGATTTGGATGTGGGCATAAGAGGTATAGTTAGTAAATTTGCAGATGATGTAGTGGACAGCAAAGAAGGTTACTTCAGATTACAATGGGATCTTGATCAGAGGGGCCAATGGGCTGAGTAGCAGCAGAAGGAGTTTAATTTAGATAAATGCAAGGTGCTGCATTTTGTGAAAGCAAATCTCAGCAGGACTTATATACTTAATTGTAAGGTCTTAGGGAGTGTTGCTGAACAACGCAACCTTGGAGTGCAGGCTCATAGCTCCTTAAAAGTAGAGTCGCAGATAGATAGGATAGTGAAGAAGGCATTTGGTATGCTTTCCTTTATTGGTCAGAGTATTGAGTACAGGATTTGGGAGGTCATGTTGCAGCTGTACAGGACGTTGGTTTGGCCACTTTTGGAATATTGTATGCAATTCTGGTCTCCTTCCTATCAGAGGTTTGTTGTGAAACTTGAAAGGGTTCAGAAAAGATTTACAAGGATGTTGCCAGGGTTGGAGGATTTGAGCTATAGGGAGAGGTTGAATAGGCTCAGGCTGTTTTCCCTGGAGCATCAGAGGCTGAGAGATGACCTTATAGAGGTTTATAAAATCATGAGCATGGATAGGATAAATAGATAAAGTCTTTTCCCTGGGGTGGGGAAGTCCAGAACTAGACGGCATAGGTTTAGGGTGAGAGGGCAAAGATGTAAAAGGAACCAAAGGGGCAGCTCTTACACACAGAGGGTGGCACGTGTATGAAATGGGCTGCAGAGGAAGTGATGGAGGCTAGTACAATTGCAACATTTAAAAGGCATTTGGATGGGTATATGAATAGGAAAGGTTTAGAGGGATATGGGCCAAGTGCAGGCAAATGGGACTAGATTGGGTTAGGATATCTGGTCAGCATGGACGAGTTGGACCAAATGGTCTGTTTCCTTGCTGTACATCTCTATGCCTCTAATTAGTGCAGTTCAGGGGAGACAGTCACCTGAACCTCTGTGTTTTCCTCATGTGTGAAATTTCAAAGCTGGGAGACGTCATGCAGAAGTCTTCAAGTAGTTAAAACTGAGAAAGTTAAGGCCTTTAGAGTAGCTTGCAAATGTTGTGTGGTTTGAATCAAGTGAGAAACTAGGAGTTCTGCGAGGGAGGGAATTTTGAGGGTCAAACCCTAAAAGTCTAGTCTTCTCTGCAATTAGCACATAACTGTAATTTACTTTGTTCTTTGCAGAACGACTTTACAAGTTCTCTGCAATTTCTTTTTTAACTTTTTTGTTCTTGTTTGTTAGCTTATTAACATTTACCTGGAATTTTCTTGGGATATATCTTTCCTCCCCTCACTTCTGTGCTTTCAAGTAGTGTTTGATAAATTGCCAGACTTTATGGGGAAGATTTTCCTGGCCTGTACCCTAATTGTCTGGATCATCAGAATGGCAGGAGTATCAGAAAATTTGGTTGGTTCAACACACATCTTTTAGAATCTTCCTGAAATTTTGCATGTAAAACGTGTGCTTCTGTAAAAGTGTGTTTCATCTTATCTGATTTTCTGATGTTCGTTTTGGTGGAGCAGTCTATATATAAACCCAATTGAATCCAGGGCTTTTCTTTGTCAATTGTCTCTTTGTAGAAAAACAACATATTTTGCTATTGCTCAGTTCACATTAGAGTAGCAATCCTAACTGTCACAAGTCTTTTGTTGCAAACCTCATAGTGTATTGTTTGTTTCATGATCAAAGCTGAAAAGCTTCATTCCACCCAACTAAGCTGGGCCATCTCAGTAAACTTAACAATAGCAGTAGGTACCATAGGTCTTTTGTATATGTTTCAGCTCTACAGAACTTAAGAATTAATTAATTCATTATTTTACTTAATGTGTATGTTTTAAAATAGTTAGCTATCGTACACATCCTTGTAATGGCTATCCCTACAGCTGCAGTAAATAAAATAACTGTTTTCTGAGGGCTGGTGAATGCTTCTTCCACATTGAGTGGCCTGCTGAAATATGCGAACACAGGCTAAGCAATTTAAGAATCTTAACCATTTGAACAGTGTGGTGGACAACATCTGTGGCTTAGTTGGATGACCTACATGGTAAATTATATTGTTGAGTAGTCTTACCTTAATCATTTTTACTTTGTTGTGAGTATGGAGTCTAATTTTAGAATTAGAATTAGTTTTATTGTCACATACTCAAATGAGTACAGTGAAAAGTGTACAAGTTGCCACTTATGGTGCCATCTTAAGTACAAAGGTACAGCTTTTTAAAATTACAGTTCTTGGGAAAATAGACAAGTAAAAAATGTCCAGCATTGCAAACTTTAGGAATAAATTATAAAATGGAGAAAAAAAAGTTCAGAACAACAGTCTTCCGACCCAATCCATGCTGGCACCTAGTCTCCAGTCCGCACCTGGCCTTGACTGTAGACCGCTCTGGACTTTACCTCCCGGTTCACGAGGACCGGAGATCACTCTGGTGTCATCTTGCGATTGGAATTCCACACTAAGGTGATGCTAGGTCATGAGACTGTCATATACCACCCAAAGATCACCACGCTCGGCTGCTGGGAGATCGTTATACCAGGCCAAGTAGATGCCACACTGGGCCAGCAAATTGCCAAACCAGGCTAAGAGACCACCATGTGGGGCTAAGAGGCCACCACATTGTGCTGAGGCTGGGAGTTCGGAGGTCACGAGGTTGGAGGCTGAGAGTTTTGAGGCTGCGAGGTCAGAGGTCAGGAGATCTAAGACTATGTAGTCAGAGGCCATGATTTCCAGGGCCGTGCAGTTGGTTGCGGGAGTTCCATGGCCACGAAATTGAAGACTGGGAGTTTCAAGGCTGTGCGGTCAGACCATGAAGAGAGAAGAGGAAGGAAGGACAAAAGAGAAAAAAAAGTGAAAAGAAATGGACGGAGCAGATGAGCTCCTGCTGAAGCATCCTACTCAGCCACCATCTGGGAAATAAGTTATTTCTACTTAGTTGCCCAAAATGTACAAATTTCTGAAGTTAATTCTATTACACTTCATCACTCCTCTTCAAACGTAAGTTCACTGGTTGGTCTTTCTGAAGCTTTGAAATATCTCCTTGGTCTGGTTCTGGTCTTATACTAAGGTATAAGATTTTCTGCATATTTCCTTTCTTTGGGCTGAATGTAGCTCTCTTTGAATTACTATAAATATTTCTTGCACCTCTTCTATTGGTTTCATTGTCAATGGTATTAATGCTTTACAATATATTGTCATTTGTCCCTTGATCTGTTCCTTATATTGTTCAAATAATGGGGTAAATGCTTGAGACTCTACAACACCATGGGTGTGTTTGCAGAACAAGCTTCACCCGGAGATAGACTGTTGATTATGTTTTCGAATAGAACCAGTTATGTGAGCCCAGAGACATCGGCATGACAACAACTCTGATTGGGTAGATAGGCAGACTGAGTGTGAACAATACAGAAGCTGAAGGTCACCAGACTGCAAGAGCCACATCTCTTTCTCCTTCTGCAGTGAAGTAACCAAGAACTGAAAGATAGCTATTTTGTCCCACCTTTTCTACAAGCTGTTGCCTGTAACCAGGAATGAAAGACTGAACAATTAATATGCTCTCCACCCTCCACTCCTGGCACCTTCCCTTGTCACCGCAAGAGGTGTAAAACCTGCGCCCACATCTCCCCCCTTACTTCTATCCAAAATTCCAAAGGACCTTTCCACATCCGACAGAGATTCTCCTGCACCTCCACACATATCATCTACTGTGTCCGTTGCTCTCGATGTGGTCTCCTCTACTTTGAAGAGACAGGACACCAATTTGTGGAACGATTCAGAGAATATCTCTGGGAAACACGCACTAAACAATCCCACCGCCCTGTGGCCGAACACTTCAACTCCCCCTCCCACTCCGCTAAGGACATGCAAGTCCTGGGCTTCATCCACCATCCAATTCTAGCCATCCGACACCTGGAGGAAGAATGCCTCATCTTCCACCTTGGGGCCCTCCAACTGCACAGGATCAATGTTAATTTCACCAGTTTCCTCGCTCCACAGATGCTGCCTGACCTGTTGTGTTATTCAAGCACCACGCTTTTTGACAACATTAAAGCTGAACTTCAAAAAACATTAAGGTATGAAGGAAGGTAAATAAGTTGTCAAAGAAAACAAATCTCAGCTTGATGAACTGATGATTTAACAAAATGAGTACTTAATAAAAGTAACCTTTAGAAAGTGCCAAACAATAGAGTTAGCAAATATGAATTTTAAATATTTTATGTAACAAGCAGAACTAAAGAGACAGACTAGGCCTCAAAAATTGGTCAAATGGGAAAGAAAGAGGACTAGTGCCATGTGAAGGAATGTTGTAAAACGTGTTCACCTTTTCTGGCACACACTGCAAGCTGGCCTCTGGTATAATTCATGTGAAAGTGGCACCGAGAATTGGATTGCCTTTCAGCTTGAGATTTCTTCATTTCCAGACCCTATTTGACTTAGTATGGCATCAAAGAGGCTTCAGCAAAAATGGTGTAAATGGGAATCAGAGGAAAACTCTCCATTGGTTGGAATCATACCTAGTACAAAGGAAGATGTGAACATGTGTGGTTGTTAGTTATTTTCATTCCAGAATATTTTTGTGGGAGCTCCTCAGGGTAGGTATTTTTATGATCAACATGTTCACAGATGTTATGTCACATATCTGGAGCACATGGGTCTCTTGGTTCTGAGGGAGGGGCACTATCACTGATCCTCAAGAGCTCTTAGATACTCAGGGTAGATATTTTCAAATCAATTTATTCAGAGATGTTATATCACACCTCTGAAGCAGGTGGAAATTGAACATAGGTCTTCTACTTCAGAGGCAGGGCCACTACCACTGTACTAGAAGAGCCCTTTTCTCCGGCTAGTGTTCTTGGCTCAATCATTTTCTGCTGCATAATTTCCTTCTTTCCACTGAAGAGACTTTGGAGTGCAGGTTTATAGTTCCTTGAAAGTGGAGTCGCAGATAGATATGATAGTGACGATGATGTTTGGTATGCTTTGTTTTATTGGTCAGAGCATTGAGTATGGGAGTTGGGAGTTCATGTTGCAGCTGTAGAGGACATTGGTTAGATCACTTTTGGAATACTGTGTGCAGTTCTGGTCTCCCTACTGTAGGAAAGATGTTATGAAACTGAGTAAAGAGGAGTCATGGATTCCTAGAGATGTGCAGCACTCAAATAGACAGTTTGGTCCAACTTGTCTATACCAAATATCCTAAATTAATCCAGTCCCATTTGCCAGCACTTAGCCCATATCCCTCTTAAACCCTTCCTATTCATATATCATCCTGATGACTTTTAAATGTTGTAACTATACCAGCCTGCAACACTTCCTCTGGCAATTCATTCCATACACACACCACCCTCTGTGTGAAAAAAGTGCCCCTTATGTCTCTTTTAAAATTTTCCCCTCTCACCCTAAACCTATGCCCTCTAGTTTTGGACCCCCCCCCACCCTCGGGAAAAGACCTTGTCTATTTATCCTATCCATGCCCCTCATGATTTTGTAAACATCTCTAAGGTCGCCCCTCAGCCTCCAACGCTCCAGGGAAAATAGCCTCAGCCTATTCAAACCCTCCGTCTAGTTCAAATCCTCCAATCCTGGCAACATCCTTATAGATCTTTTCTGAATCCTTCCAGGTTTCACAACATCCTCCTGATAGGAAGGAGAGCAGAATTGCACATAATATTCCATAAGTGGTCTAACCAACATCCTGTACAGTGCAACATGACCTCCCAACTCCTATACTCAATGCTCTGACCAGTAAATGAAAGCATACCAAACACCTTCTTCACTATCCTATCTACCTGCAACTCCACTTTCAAGGAACTATGAACCTGCACCCCAAGGTCTCTTTGTTCAGCAACATGCTCCTGGACCTTACCATTAAGTGTATAAGTCATGCCCTGATTTGCCTTTCCAAAATGCAGCACCTCACATTTATCTAAGTTAAACTTTATCTGCCACTACTCAGCCCATTGGCCCATCTGATCAAGATCCCCTTGTACTCTGAGGTAGCCTTCTTTGCTGTCCACTACACCTCCAATTTTGGTGTCATCTGCAAACTTATTAACTATACCTCCTATGTTCAGATCCAAATCATTTATATAAATGACAAAAAGCAGCAGACCCAGCACTGATCCTTGTGGCACTCCACTGGTCACAGGCCTCCAGTCTGAAAGGGAACCCTTCAACACCACCCCCTAACTTCTATCTTTGAGCCAGCTCTGTATGCAAATGGCTAGTTTTTCCTGTATTCCGTGAGATCTAACCTTACTAACCAGTCTACCATGAGGAACCTTGTTGAAGTCTTACTGAAGTCCATATAGATCTCATCCAATGCTTTGCTCTCATCAATCCTCTTTGTTACTTTTCCAAAAAACTTAATCAAGTTCGTGAGACAGGATTTCCCACTAATAAAGCCATGTTGACTATCACTAATTAGTCCTTGCCTTTCTATGTAGATGTAAATCCTATCCCTCAGGATTCCCTCCAACAACTTGCCCACCACCGATGTCAGGGTCACCAGTCTATAGTTCCCTGCTTTTTCCTCAAAACCTTTCTTAAATACTGGCATCAACTTAGCCAAACTCATCTCACCTTTGACTATCAATGATACAAATATCTCAGCAAGGGGCCCAACAATCACTTCCCTAGCTTCCCACAGAGTTCTCGGGTACACCTGACTAAGTCCTGGGATTTATCCACCTTTATGCATTTTAAGACATCCAGTACCTCCTCCTCTGCAATATGGACATTTTTCAACATGACACCATCTATTTCCCCACATTCTGTATCTTCCATGTCCTTCTCCACAGTAAACATTGATGCAAAATACTCGTTTAGTATCTCCTGCGGTTCCATACATAGGCTGCCTTGATCTTTGAGGGGCCCTATTCTCTCCCCAGTTACCCTTTTGTCCTTAATGTATGTATAGAATCCCTTTGGATTCTCTTTAACCATATTTGCCAAAGCTATCTCAGGTCCCTTTTTGCCCTATGATTTCCCTCTTAAGTATATTCCAACTGCGTTTATACTCTTCTAAGGATTCATTCGATCTCTCATGTCTATAGCTGACATATGCTTCCCTCTTTTTCTTAACCAAAACTTCAATTTCTCTCGTCATCCAGTATTCCCTACGCCTACACCCTTGCCATCAAAGGGTTCAGAAAAGATTTGTGAGGATGTTACCAAGATTAGGCGCTTTGAGCTATAGGGAGAGGCTGAATAAGCAGGAGCTGTTTTTGCTGGAGTGTTAGAGGCTGAAGGGTGACCTTGTAGAGGTTTATAAAATCATGAGGTGCATGGAAAAGGTAAATAGAATTGGGTGAGTCCAAAATTAGATGGCATAGGTGTAAGGTGAGAGGGGAGAGATTTAAAAGGGACTTAAAGGGCAACCTTTTCGTGCTGAAGATGGTGCATGTATGGAATGAGTTGCCAGAAGACATAGGGCAGGCTGGTACAATTACAACATTTAAAAAGCATCTGGATGGATATATGAGTAGGAAGGGTTTAGGGGGACATGGGCCAAATGCTGGCAAATGGGTCTAGATTAGGATATCTGATTAGCATGGACAAATTGGACCGAAGTTGTTTCCGTGCTATACATATCTATGACTCTATGAATGGTCAGAAGTGTGGATGTTTACTGATGATGCACAATGCTCAGCACGACTTGCAACTCATCAGATAATAAAGCTGTCTATGTCAAAAAACAGCAACACCTGGACAATATCCAGATGTGGGCTGACAAGTTGAAAGCAAAATCTGCATTGGACAAGTCCCAAGCAATGACCAATGTTGGCAATCTCCAGTGAGAGAGACTAATGATCACCCTTGTCATTTAATGGCATTATAGCACTGAATTCCTCCATTATCAACAGTTACCACCTACTGGATTAACCGCATAAATATAATGGCTACAAGAGCAAGTCAGAAGCTAGAAATCTTGCAGTGAGTAACTCACCCACTGACTTCCTAAAGCCTGTCCACAAAGCACAAGTCAGGAATGATGGAATACTAATTACCTGGATAACTACAGCTCCAACAACACTGAAGAAGCTTGACACTATTCAGGACAAAGCAGCTCTTTTTATTGGCACCACATTCACTCCCTACATCACTGATGCACAATAGCGGCAGAGTGCATTATCTCCAAGATGCAATACAGAAATTCACCAAAGCTTCTTAGACTGCACCTGCTAGATCTATAACCTACATAGAACAAGGGTAGCAGCTACATGCCAACACACCTGCAGGTTTCTGTCTGCTCGTCATGTTGACTTGGAAATCCATTGTAGTTCTTTCAGTGTTACTGGTCAAAATCCTGTAACTCCCTCCCTCACACTATTGTGAATGTGCCTATATTGGACTGCAATGCCTTAAGAAGGCAGCTCACTAGTACCTTTTCAGGTCAATAGAGATGGGCATAAATATTTGTCCAGCTAACAAAATCTACATCTCACGAATGAATAACATGTATCAGAACTGCAGAGTTTAGATGTGATTTGTTGGTTGTGGTTGCCAAACTCTGATCTGTGTGCTGATTTTGCAGTTTGATAGGCAAATAGCCCAGTGTTGTAGCGTCACCAGGTTGGCATTTTTAGGTTTTGTTCTGGCGCTGCCCTTGCCATGTCCTCTTCTACTGTTCATTGACCAAGCTTGACAGTACTGGTAGAACAGGTTATATGCTAGTCCATGCAGTGACAGATTGTGACTGAATACAATTCTGCTGCTTCAACTAAGCCATGGCACTACATGGATGCCCAGTTTTGAATTGCTGGATCTTTTCAAAACCTGTCTTATTTAGCATGGTTGTGGTGCTGCACAACACAATGCAAGGTATTTTTCAAGACGGGTGGTCTAATGCCTAATTTTGGTTTGTAAGGCTTGTAAGACCACAAAACCAAAAAATGCAGGAGCTAAGGTAGGCACAAACAAAAATAGAAATTGCTGGAAAAACAGTAAGTCTGCCAACATCTGTGCAGAGAAAGCAGTTAACGTTTCACTGATTCTTCTTTAAAACTACTCGAAATTTAAACTCTGGTTTGTCTCAACAGATACTGCAAGAACTGATTGTTTTTCAGCATTTTCTGTTTTTGTTTCTGATTTCCAGCGTCTACAGTTCTCAGATTTTCTTTCGCTAAAGTAAGCCATTCAATGAGATTGTGACTAATCTGATAATGCTCAACTCGCCTCCTAGCAGAGCGCTTTAGGGAACATCTCCGGGACACCTGCACCAATCAACCACACCGCCCCGTAGTCCAACATTTCAACTCCCCCTCCCACTCTGCCGAGGACATGGAGGTCCTGGGCCTCCTTCACCGCCACTCCCTCACCACCAACCCCGCTTCAGGCTCTCTGCCTTTATTCCTGATGAAGGGCTTTTGCCCGAAATGTCGATCTCGCTGCTCCTTGGATGCTGCCTGAACCGCTGTGCTCTTCCAGCATCACTAATCCAGAATCACCTTTCCAATCTATGCAATGATTACACCCTGAATCCATAACCTGATCTGTCCCCAGGAGTGTCATGACCCCAGCTCGACCTTCTGCCAAAATTATCATTTTAACGATTATAACTGTTTTGCTCCTCGCAGGGCCTCGGCCTGGTTACCTGTTAAATGATTTTACAGCTCCCTTTATTTACTACGCCCGGTTCCAGACTCGGCGCCTCTGTCTCTTTTCCCAAGTGCAGGCGGGCCCAGGCCGAGGAGTGGGAGGAGCTGCGCCTTGGCCCTTTGGTCTCTGAGGAGAAGCCGGTTCTGAGCCCACACTAAATGGAGGAGGAAGCGACACCGCCGGAGCGCAGCAACCTAGAGCTGTTTGCTGCAGCTTTCAAGCAGCAGGGGTGCGGGGCAGCGATCGAAGCGATACGGCCCCGCGAATTCAGTCGACTCACAGGTAACCAACCGAGCAAGAAAGGAAGGCCCGGTCATTGGCATTGGTCCTGGGGCCCACTGGGAATAACTTTCCCCACCACCCGGGTCCCAGGAATAGTTGGTTTTTAACTTGCGAGAAATTTCTTTTCCGCCCGATCCCATGCTCTTCCCCATGCCCCAATGCATATTTGCGTGCGCATTGTAAATAAGTGTACAGTATTTGGTTAGCTATAGATTCAATTACAGTATTAAGAAGCTGAGAACACACAAAGGCAGAAATCAAGATCCATTTGGTTATAAAGGATATAACGAGATGGAGAGTCCAGCTGTTGTGGACCATGGGCAGCATTATTTGATCCTTGGGGTAGTGAATACAGATACTGCAGTGACAGGTACTTCTGGATGTGGTAGAATTAAAGCTGTGTAATGGAATTTGATTTTTTAAAAAGTCTATATGTTTTAGATGGATCTTGGGGGTATGAGAATTTTGCAGGTGATCACCTCATAATGTAATAGTACCAGGAAATAGTTGACAATGTTTGGAAAAACTAGATGGTGTGTATGCACACTGATTTCAAACAACATCGTGCAATTGCACAACACTCATCTCTATCTTTTGCAATTCTCCACCTCATATCCAGGAAGATCCCCACTGCAGTGAAACTTTTCTACAGGATGAGCTGGAGCAGTTCAATCTGCGTCACCTCCAGTTCAGCCTAGACCACTGCAGCCTCTGTCATTGAGCTGCAGTATGCTGACACTGCTTTTCTGTGCACACTCTGAGGCTGACCTTCAAACCATCATTGATGCATTCACAAAGGCATATGACAGTATGAGCTTTGTGCTAACCAACCAGAGCGCAAAGATCTGCTATTAATCTGCTGCTGCTATGCAGCTCCATTCTTTGGCTATCAAGATCCACAGTGAGTCACTGGTCAACACAGCCCAACCCTCCAATTTTGGGAGCTTTTTTCAAGAGAACAGCCATAAATAAAATTCAACAGTCTCTAATGTGCCAGCGCAGCCTTTGGCTGCCTGAGGAAGAAAATGTTTGGTAACCTGGCACTAGACACTTGTTGTGCAAAGCATTGATCTTGCATGAGTCTGTGTATGTGTCGGAGTCATGTAAAGCATAAATGTAGACACCTAGAATCACAAAGAAATATCACCAGTGATGCCCCCTGCAAAAGTCTTCAAATCTGTTGACACAGGAGGTTTTCTGCTGTGGTTCTGTTCGCCGAGCTGGAAGTTTTTGTTGCAAACGTTTCGTCCCCTGTCTAGGTGACATCCTCAGTGCTTGGGAGCCTCCTGTGAAGCGCTTCTGCGGTGTTTCCTCCGGCATTTATAGTGGCCTGTCCCTGCCGCTTCCCGTTGTTAGTTTCAGCTGTCCGCTGTAGTGGCCGGTATATTGGGTCCAGGTCTATGTGTTTACTGAGGATGTCACCTAGACAGGGGACGAAACGTTTGCAACAAAAACTTCCAGCTCGGCGAA
>NC_057714.1:50662234-50706234 GCF_004010195.1 Chiloscyllium plagiosum | reverse complement strand
GGATTGTTAGCTGTCTTTCTGTTTGTCCTATATAGTGTTTTGTGCAGTCCGCATACATGAACATCAACTAGCCACGAAACGACATGACCAGCTATCCTTAGTAGCCACACACGCAGACGACAAGCAACATGAATTCGACTGGGACAACACTACTATCATAGGGCAAGCCAGACAGAGAACAGCCAGGGAATTCCTAGAAGAATGTCACTCATCCACAACTCCATCAACAAACACATTGACCTGGACCCAATATACCGGCCACTACCGCGGACAGCTGAAACTGACAACCGGAAGTGGCAGGGACAGGCCACTATAAATGCCGGAGGAAACACCACAGAAGCGCTTCACAGGAGGCTCCCAAGCACTGAGGATGTCACCTAGACAGGGGACAAAACGTTTGCAACAAAAACTTCCAGCTCGGCGAACAGAACCACAGCAACCAGCACCCGAGCTACAAATCTTCTCACAAACTTTGAACAGTAGGTTTTCAATATCAGTGACCCCTCTCTCAGGCCAACATCCCCACTGTTGAGGCACTGGTTTCTGTCAGTCAACTGCACTGGTGTGCCACAGTTTCATCATGCCTGATACAAGGCTTGGGTACTTCCAGCACAGCACTTTCCCCATGAGTGTCCTACCTGCCTATCTTCTTTTCCACCTATCCACTCCACCCTCCTCCCTGACCTATCACCTTCATCCCCTCCCCCACTCACCTATTGTACTCTATGCTACTTTCTCCCCACCCCCACCTTCCTCTAGCTTATCTCTCCACCCTTCAGGCTCTCTGCCTTTATTCCTGATGAAGGGCTTTTGCCCGAAACGTCAATTTTACTGCTCCTCGGATTATGCCTGAACTGCTGCGCTCTTCCAGCACCACTAATCCAGAACAAGGCTTTTAAACCAAACTCTGTCAATTACTAGGAGGGCAGAGAAAACATTTCAAGGATGTCCTCAAAGTCTCTCTGAAAAGAATGCAATGCCGTACTGAATCTGGGAATCTCTTGCCCACAACTGCTCACACTGAAGAAGAAGCATCTACAAAGGTGCCAAACAACTAAATCATTTTAGGCTTTGGTATGTGTTAAGTGCAAACTGGAAGGAGTATGCAAAAAGCTGAGCATCACATTTACCCACCTCTCTAAATACCTCCTGCCCATCTTGTGACAGGGTATGCATTTCAGAATTGTTTAGTCACCTCTGAACTGACACTTCTAGAATAGAAGAAAGTCATCCTCACTCTCAAGGGACTGCCTAAGAAGAAATAATTTAGTTAAGGTAGAACCACAACAAAGAATGGTTTGAGATCTACATAGTAGAAATAACATCTACTATTGATGCAAAAAACATAGCTTACATGATGCACAATATAAACACAACTGTTAAAACAATGCATGTCCCTGAAAGTATCCAAGACAATCATGCAGAAGAGGGGGATACTGTTCTAATAAACTTCAGTCAGTTGTATTTGACAGGAGAAATCAATGAGCAACATTTTTATTATGAAGGAATTTCCTGAAATCAGCACAAGTTGAAGTACTCACTGACACAAATGAAGATTTCCAGATGAGCTGATAATGGCGGTGATTCAATCATTGCCCAGTCCGTGCTTGGCAATCTCCCACAGCTTCCTGTCATGGATAAATTAGATGAGAAATCTATTTGCTTGAACTCACGAAGGCCTGTAATGCTTTGCAAATAGCAAAGCATGTTGGAAGCTCGGAACCCCTGCTGAATTGCTCAAACATGAAATGTCCCATCTATGGTGACATCCTTATGTCTTTCTTTCTCTGCTGGAAAGTAGGTCCAATTCTAGATGAAATGATCACACTATATAAAACAAAGGTGACAGAAGACTACTGTACCAACAGGAACAACTCACACCTTAGTGTCACTGGGGAAGATATTGCTCAGGTCAAACTAAGATTGCATCTGTTTGCAGACTGAGTGTACCCATTCTGCAGTTTCTGTGCCCACAGATCTGCTGTGGACGTAAACTCCATGAACCAGCCACAAGAGAAATACTTCTTTAAGGTATTCAGTGCCATCAGCAGAGCAAATCTGCAAAATTATTAGTGATGAAACACACCGTTCTGTTGAAGCTGATCATCTTGTATGCACCTGGAAATTTACAAAACTACCAATGTAAAGGTGAACAACATTTTTATGGTCTGTGAGCAGAGCATGATGAGTACTTGGCAGTGGACTCTGGCAGAGGCATTACCATGGGATTGCACCAGATACATGATATGTCAGTTAATTATCAAGCTTTGTTTAAATTTGAGCCAGGCAATCTGCATGGTCAAGGAATACACTGAGGAACGAAACAGAGAATTGCTGTTGCCAATTTTGATCAGTTGTAAAAGGGTTTGTTTGCAAAGAACAACATCTTATATATGAATGATTACCACTTGCCGTATACACAGGTGCGCCAAACTGAGCCCGGTGAAGTCTAACACAGATATATTTACAGAAAAGTAAAAAAAGACAAATTGACTGGTTCACTGAACACTCAAACACCATTTATGGCTGTATCTTTCATGTTATTTGGGATTATTAATTTACCAATGGGCAAAGGAGAAGTTTAATTCCCAAATTTGACTAAAAGGAGTGAAATTCAAATTTGCAAGAGTCCAGAATGAACTGCAACTGCTTATCCATTTCTGGCACATCTATCCCACTTTTTTGTCCACTGACATCCCAATTAAATTGACTTTCAACTCCCGAATGTTTTATATTGACAACTTGATCATCTAAGAAATAACATAAACCTACTGTGGAAGCTTGATCAACATCAAGTTTTGCACACTTTCCAAATGAGAGTGCTACACTTAGAGATACTAACTTTCAGTTGAGACAATCAGCTGAGGACCTGACTGCTACATCAGCTAGACCTAAAAGCTTCCATTAGACCATTTGAAAAACAGCAGTAGAGGCCTCACCAGTCTTCTGGCTAATTTGTACTCCTCAACCAATATAATAAAAATTATCTATTTGAAAATTCTTGCATTACAGTAGTAACTCAAAAGTACCTTATTGTCTGTAAAGTTATTTGTTAAATACCTTCGGGTGAAAGGTACTATTTAATGCATGTTTTGACTTTTCGAGTAACTGAAAGCAAGTTTAAGCCAATCAATAGATTTTACCTTGACTTTTAAAGAACCAGATTTATGTTAAATGCAAACAGTTTTAACAATAAAATGCAATTTCTTTGAGTGAAGGATTATTCCAGTGACCTTTGTTGACCTTTCTAATTCCTAGTGATGTCATTATGGTAAGTCTTTGTATTACTTTGTCTTATTACATAATTTCTCCCCATTCATAATGTGAAATGTTAACAAAAATTAGAAAGTTGGGTATTAATAGTCATGTGGACTAAAAATCTAAGAATAAAGGAATACATGATCAATGCATCATTGTCATACAATGTTTTAGTAGAGGGGGACAGTATTTGTGTCTAACCTGGTTTATTCACTCATTACTAATTGAAGTGCAGGGTGTAGTTAAATGTTATTGTCGACTTCTGTTTCTAAGTAGCAATATGTTGGCATTTCAGTCAGCTTTGAGACTTAACAGATTCAAAACTAATTCCACTGTACCATATTTTCCCCATATTCTTCTACCGTTGCTTCAAATGTTAATGCATTTGTTCCATCTTTAATTTTCCATTCTCTAAAATGAAATCAAAACTGAAACATCATTATTGCCATTCCCTTCCCAGATTTTTTATGGACTGCTAACTCTATTTGTTGATATCAATATTGCTAGATATATGGAGATACTGTTGACATGGCATTAGATTTAAGTTAATAGTTGAAAAGGTGAAATTAATGCCACAGAGATTACTAGATTTCTGTGGACAATTTTCTTTGATACCGGTGGCAAGAGCTAATGCTTCATTGTTATCATAGAGTCATACAGTGGGGAAACAGACATTTTGGTCCAACTCATCCATACCAATTTAGTTTCCCAAACTAAATTAGTCCCACTTGACTGTGTTTGACCCATATTCCTCTAAACCCTTCCTATTTATGCAGCTGTCAAAATGTCTTTTAAATGTTGTAGCTGTACCTACATCTATGACTTCCTCTGGCAGTTCATTCCACATTTGAACCATTCTCTTGCCCCTCATGTCCTTTTTAAATCTTTGACCTCTCACCCTAAAAATATCACCCTTGGTTTTTCACTCCCCCATCCTAGGCAAAAAACCTTTGCTAATCACCAGTGTGTGCCCCTCATGTTTTTGTAATCCTGTGTAAGGTCACCCCTCAACTTCCTACACTCCAGCAAGAAAAGTCCCAGCCTATCCAAATCAGGAGTGTGATGGAATATTCTCCATTTGCCTGGATGAATGCGGCACCAACAACAGTCAAGAAGCTTGCACTATCCAGGACAAAACAGCCTGCATCCACTCTCTCCACTACAGATGCTCAGCAGCAGCAGTGTTTACTATCTACAAGATGCACTGCAGAAATTCACCAAAGATCCTCAGACAGCACTTTCCAAACTCATGACCACTTCCATCTAGAAGGACAAGGGCAGCAGATACTTGGGAACACCACAAACTACAAGTTCCCCTCAAATTCACTCACTATCCTAACTTGAAAATGTATCACCATTCCTTCAATGTCGCTGGATCAAAATCATGGAATTCCCAACCTAATTGTCGGTGGAGTACAGCTGTTAAAGAAGGCAGTCAGCATCACCTTCTCAAGGACAACTAGGGACGGACAATAAATCTGGCCAGCTAGTAATGCCCACATCCCGTGAATGAATACAAAATGCCTCTAAGAACCCTCATGGCACATTTCCACTCCACATATCAGCTGCTTTAAGCACTTCAGTGGTGCATTGTAATCCTTTAGCAAGGACACTATACACTCAGGGACACAAACCCAACTCATAGACAGGATCAGGCTCAACTAAGTGTGAGTTATCGGGGCAAGTTGGTGGTAACTATGCTGACAAAATGGAGAAGGATATTGACCTCCTTCCCGCAGTGGTGAGCATTCTTCCAGGTGACTGAGACTGCCTTAGCCCAATTGGCAATCTTAGACAAGGGCGATAGGGTTTGGTGTCATGGTCTCTACTGCTGGTCATAGGTGTAGAGGAGATGCTGTCCACCAGAATTCTGATTGCACCAAAATCTTCAGCTTCTTGCCTGCAAAGCAAGGTGAATCTTCTGTCATTTGTCATGTCCGGGGCAAAAATCTGGAATTGTGAGAGGCTACCTGTGCATCCAGACAAGCACAAACACCCTTTAAAGATGGTGTGGGTGCAAGGGATTTGCAGATATCTGCCAAGTTTTCAACTTTTCTGGACATTGATGTAATATTAAAGAGTTAAACTGCACTGAGTGAACATTCTGGAAGTTGGTGGAGATGACATTCATGCAAGAATGTGAATCAACCACGCCCCATTTGCTACTACTCCCCTATTATTACCAAATTAAACTCATTCAATCTATTGTATTCAGAAATGCTTTCATTAGCCATTCCTTGGACCTAGGTATATCACACATGCATTGTCTTGGGGAATCACTGAGTCAGGAAATCATCTGCATGACAATTCCCCAGGATGTGCATTATCTCTGAGGATGATCTTATCCTACCTTTGTACCTTGGGTAACATGTGACTGTGAGGGAGTAACTGGGGGTTGTCTTGAGTGGCATGTAACTATAGGGGAGTGGCCAGAGTATCTATGAGCGTGACCAATTGACCTGTATAAAGGAGGTGTGTTTTCTTTGTTCAGTGCCTCACTTTGACTCGACCTCGTATGCCTGCGAGGGGGGAGGGGAGTCAAAGGGGGTCACCTAACTTGTACAAGCTTTAATAAACTTTAACTGTTGGCAGAAGTTGGTGTGTGTGAAACCTTGAGAAAAGAAATTAACAATGAACCTAACGTGCTAAAAAGAATCAGACCTAAGGAACATCAGCATAGGTAGTTAATGAGGCCCATTTGCAAGGTAAGACAAGACATTTCCCTGGTGTTTTTGATGAGAATCCCTCCAAAGAATTTGACACAAGGATGTTGCCAGGATTGGTGGGTTGAGCCATAGGGAGAGATTGAATAGGCTGGGGCTTTTTTCCCTGAGAACGTCAGTGGCTGAGGGGTAACGTTTTAGAGGTTTATCAAATCTCTAACATGAATAAGATGAATAGCCAAGGTCTTTTTCCCATGATAGGGGAGTCCAGAACTAGACAGAATAGGTTTAAGGCAAGATGGGAAAGAGATCTGAGTGGCAACCTTTTCTCACAGAGAGTGATGAGTGTCTGGAATGAACTGCGCATGAGGTGGTGGACACCTGTACTATTACAATATTTAAAAGACATCTGGATGGTGTATGAATCAGAAGGGTCTAGAGGTATATGAGCCAACTGCTGTCAAATGGGATTAGAAGATGAGTTGGACTATATAAATTGCTGTACAACCTGATGATGACTCTATAACTGGTGCTGTCGATGAGAATCCCTCCAAAAAATTTGACACAACTTGCACTTCACCAAAAAAAGTAAGATTCTGCCCTTGGTTAGTAAAAATGATCAATTTGATACTGAAAATGTATTAATAGAGACAGTAATTATGTTGGAAACAGCTCTACCATACTTTGTATTAGTAGGTTGTTTCTAATTGAATAGCCTAGTTCTATTTTAATGTTCTCCGTGAATACTAGAAGCAATGTTTCTCTCCAAATTTTGCTTCAATCAAATTGCCCTGTACCTTTTCTTCTTG
This sequence comes from Chiloscyllium plagiosum, assembly GCF_004010195.1. NCBI lineage: Eukaryota > Metazoa > Chordata > Chondrichthyes > Orectolobiformes > Hemiscylliidae > Chiloscyllium > Chiloscyllium plagiosum. The sequence continues at coordinate 50,699,504 of NC_057714.1, read as the reverse complement.
ACAGACTACAACTGTGTTATCTAAACCAGGGCTTCCTAAAATGGGAGGGTTGGGACTTGGAGTGGGATCCTGGCCTCAGATTTAGGGGGCCCATGCTGTAAGTCAACAATGGCCACTATGGAGCTCAAACCTAATTATAACAGCTGTGCTCCTAATCTAACACCATAATCAACGTTGGTGGTCTCTCGCAGACGAGGATGACTCTCTTCCACTCCCGGATAAGTCTGTAAGTGGCTTCAATCAACCAAGCGATAGTGAGAACTGCAGATGCTGGAGATTAGAGTCGACAGTGCGGTGCTGGAAAAGCACAGCAGTTCAGGCAGCATCCGAGGAGCAGGAAAATCAACATTTCAGGCAAAGGTGGCTTCCACAGGCTCTGTTACACATGAGACAGAAGATGGTCACGGGAAAGAGTCGGCATGGCAGTTTTCACCTAGCTTCTGCTTTTTCCCGATGGCAAATCTGAAGGTGCTGCTCATTGTCTTCGTGGATGCTCCTGCTCCACTTTGGACAGTCTTGAGCCAGTGATTCCCAGGTGTCTGTGGTAATGCGGCATTTTGATACTGAGACCTTGAGGGTATCACGAAAGCACTTCATTGGTCCACCTGGGGCTCACCAGTCATTTCAGAGCTGGGAGTAGAGCACCTGCTTGAGGAGTCTCATGTTGGTCATGCCCATTCCATCAGAGTTGTTCAAGGTTGGTTATTGCCTCGATGCTGGGGATGTTGGCCTGGTTGATAATGGTGATGTTGGTGCATCTTTTTTTCCCAGTGAATCTGCAGGATCTTGTGCAGGCAGCATTGATGATACTGCTTCAATGTCTTGAACTGTCAGCTGTAGAGAGTCCATGTCTCAGAGCCATATAGCAGGGCAAGAACCAAGAAACATCCTTTTCCTCAGATGGCTGAAAGCTGCACTAGCATACTGGAAGCGGTGCCGGATTTCTTCATCAAGAACTTCTTTGGCTGACAGGACACCCCAAAGCTTTGGAAGTGGTCAGCATTCTCTAAGGCCTCCCCATGGATCTTGAAGATTGGGGATTCGCTCCACAATGCTGTGCCAGGTTGATGGATGATCTTCATCCAGGTATTCAGAGCGAGATGCATCCTCTCTACGCCTCCATAAAGATTCTGACGATGGTCTGGAGTACATCCTCTGAGATTGCACATACACAAGCATCATCCATATACTGCAACTCGATAACACTGGCTGGGGTGACTTTGGTTTCGGCTTGAAGATGATGGAGGTTGAATAATTTCCAGTTGGTTCTGTAAATTGGCTCCACTCCAGCCTATTCTAACAGGCATCCATTCTCACAGCCCCATATCTGGTTTTTGCTAGTTGACCATAAAATACTGGTTCCTGTCTTTTCAAAGTCTTTTGCAGACATGCTCATTGTTTGTCAATTCACACATTTTGAGTTGACAGAAAGCACTAAGAATATGTTCCTATACCCCAGTCTAAATCATTTATGTAAAGGTTGATTTTTAAGCCTATTTTCCTGCGAATCAGCAGTTTACTCATCTGCTGGGAACTTTCCCAAATCAGTATTAATTTACAGAATTCTGGAGAAGATTGACAACTGCTGGAAAGGATAAAGAGGCCCGGTGCATAATTCTAAAATGTTTACTGGCCTGGCAGCAGTCTGCTGTGCTCCAGTTGATCAATTTCTAATTACCAGTGGTGCACAGGGATATGAGTACGGGATGAGTAAAAGTTATTGAAGTGTTTGATCAGCCGTGATCGTACTGAATAGTGGGACAGGTTCAAAAGGCTGAATGGACTATTCCTGTTCTTATGTTTCTCTTCATTGGACTTTGCCCCCACAATTCCTTGCCATTATATAAAAAGCAATAGGTTATCTAAACACTGAGTAAGACATATGAGAGATCAGAAAAGTTACCCATGTATAGAGGTGAAAGACATGGGCATATTTCTAATGTAACTCTTCATACCACACTTTTTTATAAAGACAGATGCAATGCAAACACAATAGCCCAGATATGCTGTCAATGGCAGAGTGCATGCCACCAACCCAATGTAAAACTGTCCCACGCTTTTTAAAGGTGGAGCTTCCTGTCCTGGTTCCAGCTTGGGTTGAGGGCTGACTTGGGTGGGAAGAGTTTCCCTGTGAGGAGATGCAAATGCAGTGAAACCATGTCCTCTTTTTCAGCATGAATCAAAAGCACACCCTGAGAGATTCCTTGCACGTTGGTGAACTGAAAACAAATTTTTGGTAGGCTGCCACTTAACATTGGTTCTACACTCCCAACATTACTTGGCTGCTTTCAATATTTCTCATTCCCTCTCAGACATCTCTAGCAATGCTGAACTGCTCCCACCCTATGACATTTTTTTTCCTGACCTGATAATGTTGATTTCACCCAACTCGACCTATGCCCGCATCTTCGAGCCGGCTGTGTTCTGACATTGTCAGACTCTGGACCCAAGGAATCTTGAAAGTGAGCTGGGCAGAGAATGCAGAGCATGGGGGAGCATTGTCGGGGGTGCAGGGTGTGAGCAGTGTTGGGAAGAGACTTGAATAATGTCAGTGTTGTCATGAATGCTTGAGTGCTTTGAAATTCCTTTTATTTAGAGTTGTGCTCCTGAGCAATATTTACACCTACTAGGAACAGCACAACGTAAATCAGAGTAAAAACTATGATAAGAACAGGGTAAACTGTGTAGTATTAGATCCTGGGGTGGGTTGGGGAGGGAGGTGGGCGAGGCATTAATGAAGGTTCCCACAAAACCATTTCTGAGGCACTCACATTCATGTGTTCAGCTTAAGTTAGCTTCCCAGAACTGCTGATGTTGCTGTGACAATTAATAGCAGTGAAGCTCTCAATGTTTTCTGTGAGAAGATCAGAAGATCTGGGTATTAATTAAAGAAGAGGACTGTGAAATATTGTGATAAATGTAGAGAGAAAAATGTTAGGATTTAATGTTGTATGAGCATGTCAGCTGCTGCCTGCAATGAAAGTTGTTGCCACCATCCTCTTCAAATATAAGAAACTGCTGGGTCTGCTTGGTCTACTGTGGCAGAGGAAAACCGTTGCTGGGATAACAAGAAGAATCACTTGTGGTTTAAAATCAGAATTTTATTGGATGTTAATAATGAATTGCAGATTAAGTTGATATGATGGACATTGTCCTCAAAGTCTCTGTAACAATCAGAAATCACGTCTCAATCCTTGAAGAACCTAAACTGCCCATGAGTTAATATGACATCATTGTAGTAGGTGGTACTTACGACATTCTTCAGTATTAACCTTTTCGGGTCCATATACAACATCTCCCTGCAAGTATTTTTATTTTCATTATACACAAACATAAAATGCGAATTTATTTACATTTGCTCCAAATCCATTTCTCATCCCTTCCTACTCACTCAAATCTCTGACTTTATAAATTAGGCTGAACTGGAGGAGACTATGGGAGTAAGGAGGAGTGTCAAGATGGTGGGAAGCAGAAGAGAGTGTGGAGTGGAGGGTAGGGAAGAGCTGACTGGGAGGACAGGGGTAGGCTTGGTGTACAAGAGTGTAGTAGAGGAGGATTTGGCGTTGGGTGGACAAGAGCAGGGAGAGTTGGATTGGCTGAAATGCCTGGTAGATAAAGAAATTCTGCAGTTTTGGAAGGACAAAGGATAAGAACAGGTACCAGTGGGTGGGAGAGAGAGAGAGAGAGAGACCATGGTGGGGTTGGGGGTGGGAGGAAGGATGGAAGCTGGATTGGGGTAGTATGGTGAGAATGAGCTGGGGAAGAGAGAGGTATCAGAGAGGTGGGGTGAAGGATGGTAAGGAAAAATGAGACGGGAACGAAGGATTTAGACTATCACAATATATAACAATAAAAATGCTATAGGATATTATGATTAATTATAGTAGTTCTCAGTATAGTAATTGCAACAACCAATATATCTAATACTCAGTACTATAATGAACACTATTGTAATTTGTCTGTTAAACAATTGCAGCTTGCAGAAGGAACTTGGAAAAATTCTGATTCTGGGCTTTTGCTTCTCTTGATTACTTGTACTAAGCAAATTTTTGATTCAGCTTGTTTTCTTTCTCTGATTTTCACCGATGTCAGTTGAGCATTTTCAGGGAAAATAAATGATTGTGGTTGATGTGCTTGGAGCACAGTTTCATTTCATTTCAGGTTCATTTATTTCAATAGATCACTACTTGATGTCAAACAATGAATGAATGAGCACAGATCGAACACACATCATTGCAAATGAGCGTGATCAAATGCCATTCACTGCTGAATGATATCAGATATTTTTGATTGAGTTAATCTCACTGTTAAGAACTTCAGTCACCATTTCCCATTTTTACCACGGTTTTGCTGAATGATTCTCACTTCTTACAGTTTAAATAAATGATTCTGAAGTCCTTTTTATAGCCTTTATAAAGAAAATTCAAATCTGTACCTCCTTAGTGTTTCAAGTAAACCTATTTTCAGAATTCATTAAGCAAGAGTCCTCAAAAAATTTAATATTAGAAACACTTGCATAAAAATAATTTGCAAGCATTTGAAGCTTGATTTATCTGTCAATTGTGACTTGCCTTAACATATCCATACTGCTGTTTATCCTGTGTTATAACCGTCTCTATCCTGGTTTGCATTATTTATTAAACATTTTGAGTTTTAGTTTTAATCACCTGGTTCATGGAAGCTTTCAGCTGATTGCATTCTTAATGTGGCTGTGCCCCTGTAGCATAGATGCATTTCTGTAATCTCTGGGCTATAAGGGCCTTTGCATCTCACGTACTTGTCTGCCATTCCAATACCTCTGTCTACACATGGACAAAGTCCCTGACTGCTGAAGACTGAAGACTCTCCTGCCTGGGATGTAGTAGGTGATTGCTGTCCAGCCTTCCTCCAAGTGCCAGTGACTTAGGACATTTTTCCCCTCTGTCAGTGCGGAGCAATCCCAGTGAGGTGCTCTCCAGTTTGTGCTCCTGATCTTTCTACTGAGGTGGTAGTGGGGAGAGCTAGCAGAGGCATCCTGGCCCATGCTTCTTCTGAGGGGTCTGAACTCTTCTTCAGTGGTAGGTGGGACTAGATTGAGTTGGGGTATCTGGTCGGCATGGATGGGTTGGACCGAAGGGTCTGTTTCCATGTTGTACATCTCTATGACTCTAAGTAAGTGACTTCTGACAGACCGGGTCATTTCTTCACCAGGGCTGTGGGCATCTTACTGGCAAAATTCCAGAGGGAGAAGGCTTCATGGCCAATGGTTACAAGTGTACTGTGAGACTTGCAGTGGAATGAAGAGCAGTATTTAGTCAGCTAGGGGTCATGGAAATCTCAGCATCTCCATAGGACCAGTCCTGGTCTCCTCCTGGAAGAAACAGGATTCTCTCCTTGTGCGAGTGAGAAACCAATTGTCAGGCACTTCACCCATCTGACTCTTTCTGCCCTGCTATTGGTTATTTTCTGGTGTCTGTGCTCGAAAGTTGGTGACATGTTCTGAGTGAGAAGCCAGCACAGAGTGTAGCAGGGCTGGTTGTGTGGGAAGCTGTGGGGGGGGGAGGCAGGGTTGGAATGAGAGCGAGTGGGGAATGATGTTGCAGGCAATAGTGAGAGTGGTAGTGAGAGAGATCATGAGCCGTTGTGAAAGTTGGGTTCAGTAGCAGGGATGGAGTGAGTGAGATAGCAGAAAAAAGAGTGGCCCTTATCCTGGTGGAATGGACAAGGTCTTTGACCTTCTTGCAACACTGCTGGCTGTACCTCTGGATCAGCTACTGACCTGGGTTGCCAAGGTTTCGTGTTGTGGTCTCTTCTGCTGGAGGAATCATAGAATCCCTTACAGGGTGGAAGCAGGCAATTCAGCCTATCGCGTCCACACCGACCCTCTGAAAAACATCCCGCAATTCAGCCCATCGCGTCCCCTACCCTATCCGTGCATTTCCCATGGCTAATCCTCTTAGCCTGCACGTCCGGGTTCTATGGGCAATTTAGTATGGCCAAACCATCTGACCTACACAACTGGGAGGAAACTGGAGCTCCTGGAAGAAACCAACGCAGACGGGGAGGATGTGCAAGTCCACACAGACAGTCGTCCAAGGGTGGAATCAAACTTGGGTCCCTGGTGTTGTGACGGTGCTAACCAGCTGAGACACATGTTTAGAAAGACTGGGTTTCAACGAGCAGGGTGCTTTCGGAATGCCAGTGCCGATCTGGGTGCACAGCAATGTTTGAATGATTGGCATCCTTGACAAGTATGACATCTTTAAGCAGATATGTGGTGATTGATTAGTTGGTCCAGGAACAACGAATGGTAGAATGGGGCCGTAATTGTGCAAAAGGGACACTATTGTGGCTGGATAAGAAGATATTGAAGCAAGTTTGATAAGTTGTGGTGGGAGCTCACTGTAGAACTTGGAGAGACACCCTCCATGACATTTGATGAAACCGACACCGAGCAAAAACTACATAAATGTAGGACAAAGTTAAACCCCGCAGGGAAACCAGAAACCAGGACTCGGCAGATCAGGCAATCTTTGTGGAGAGAGAAACAGAGTTAACATTTGAAGGAAATCCTTAGATATTAAGCAAATCAATATAGGGGCAGGGAAAGGGGGGTGGGGTTAGTGGGGTGGTAATGAACAAAAAAGGAAGATCTGGGAGAGTGAGAAAGGCAGGAGAGATTAAGTCACCAAAGCGATGATGCTGCAAGGCATTTGGTACTGGAACAAGAAACAAAGGAATTGTAGGAGATGTAAATGTGAACAGAAGAATTATTACCAACATCTACTACCTGAAAAAGTGAAGGCACAGGTTTTGATTTGATTTGATTTATTGTTGTCACATGTACCTAACTACAGTGAAAACCTTTGTTTTGCGCGCAGTTCTGGCAGATCATAGGGAACAAGGACATACAGATCATAGGGTGTCGAGATAGAGAGAGGCCTTCAAGGTTGCAGCTGCACAGGAGGTGCACAAAACAAGATCAACATTATTTGAAATTAAAGAGGTCCAGGTTATGTCATGAAATTGTTAAATTAAGAGTTCAGTTTAGATGGCTGTAAAATGCCACATTGAAAGATGATGTGCCATTCTTCAAACTTTGTTTAGGATACCACCCACTCCCCATGGGATGCAAGCCCTTTAAGGATACCCTTCAGGATTTGGATTACTTTGATCCATCATAGTATGGCTGAGCCACTCATGGTAGTGAATGTTAAAGTCTCCCATCCAGTGTGCCTCAATTAGAGTATTGTAGCCCAGTAATTGGTTCTAAAATGGTACTTTAAAAAGCAAGAACTCCACTCCACTGAACAGAAGAATTATTACCAATATCTACCACCTGAAAAAGTGAAGGCACAGGTTTTGATTTGATTTGATTTATTGTTGTCACATGTACCTAACTACAGTGAAAACCTTTGTTTTACGCGCAGTTCTGGCAGATCATAGGGAACAAGAACGTACAGATCATAGGGTGTCGAGATAGAGAGAGGCCTTCAAGGTTGCGGCTGCACAGGAGGTGCACAAAACAAGATCAACATTATTTGAAATTAAAGAGGTCCAGGTTATGTCCTGAAATTGTTAAATTAAGAGTTCAGTTTAGATGGCTGTAAAATGCCACATTGAAAGATGATGTGCCATTCTTCAAACTTTGTTTAGGATACCACCCACTCCCCATGGGATGCAAGCCCTTTAAGGATACCCTTCAGGATTTGGATTACTTTGATTCATCATAGTATGGCTGAGCCACTCATGGTAGTGAATGTTAAAGTCTCCCATCCAGTGTGCCTCAATTAGAGTATTGTAGCCCAGTAATTGGTACTAAAATGGTACTTTAAAAAGCAAGAACTCCACTCCACTCACACTATGACAAGTTGTGAAGTTGTAATCAATCAGTGTGGTAATCTGCGCGTCAGTACCAGAACCCGATTACTGCAGCGGTTTGTAATGTGCTTTAAGGAAGGGGATCAGCCCATTGCCTGTTTAATGGAACTCTAATAAATACCCGGTATGATTAACTGTTATGTCGCTTGGTTGTTGGAGATGGGCAATCAGTGCTGCCCTATAATAATTAAGAAGTCACATATAGTTACTTAGTTCTTATGTAATGAAATATTAAAGTGCAGTGTTGTACTGTAACATTTCTTTTAAATGTTTCAGAAATTAATGTAATAGTTTTAAAATGGTTTAGTTTCAACATAACAACTGTTTATATAGCTTTCCTTATAACAACCATGCTTCTTTTGTTTTAATAGTTCCTCAAATGAGATAAACATAACATTTTTTTCTTCTTTGAAATTAATACTGATCTGGAATTGTTTTTGTAAGCATACAGGTTGTTCTGCTATAACATGTTTTGTCAGTGCGAATTGGCTATTGTTGAATTGTCAATGTTGTTTGGATAACAAACTTTCTATTGAATGGGTACAGCGACTTTGGGCTTGCACTTATTGCTCATCTCTTGGTCCTCTTGAGAACTTGGGAGTGAGATAGTTTCCTGAACTGCTGCAGTCTATATAATGGGTAGGCATACTGTAGCAAAATCCTACAGTTCATAATTCATTGACCCCCAGATTGAATAGCATGGAGAAATTGCGGTTAACAGGATTGATTTCTGCAGTGTTTTCATTTAGTTGTCAAAAAGTTTGTGGGTGTTATAAGATCATGGTCAAGTAATGACTGGTTAGGAAAAAGTGAAAGAGCTGCAGAAGATTAACTTATTTTTCTCTATTGGGCATTTGGCAATGCATTCCAATCACTTCTAATTTTATTTCTGTTATCAATAATTTATATAATAAGATAATGAAGAAAAAATTAACTTACGTTTTGATTTTTGTTTTAGGAATTACTTACCTGGATCATGCAGGTGCAACACTCTATACACATAGTCAGATTCATCACTTTTACCAAGACCTTGCAGAAAATATCTATGGTAGGCCTTAGCAATAATTTCTAAGGAATCTTTTCTCATTTCAAACTTAGTCTTTTTTTTTGCAAAATAATAATGATTGCTCTGTGATACACATTTCTCTTAAATTTTAACTTCAATTTCTTTTAAACTTGAATGCTATTTCTAATTCAATGTTAAGTTTAATAGTTCCATCTTTCTTGTTCTTTCATTGGTGTTATTATTGTCCAAATTGTGATTTGGACAAAAATGATTCACATTTGCAGAGAAAATACAGTAGCTATGACCAAAATTATAAAAAAAAACTAATTACTTTAATGAAAACAGAACATACTGGAGAATCTCAGCAAGCTTGGCAATATCCATTGAGAGAGAAGAGTTAACATTTTGAGTCCAGTATGACTTCCCTTTGGAAGATGGGATGAACAAATGTCATACTGGACTCAAAAATGTTAACTCTGTTTCTCTCCCCAGTGACACAGCCAGACTTGCTGAGTTTTGCACAGAGTTCCAGCATCTATAGAGTGTTACTTGTCATCAGTTGAGTCTTTTTAATTTGGAAATTCACGATGAACTTGCAGTCTTTAAATTCCCCTCACTCAACACCAGCAAGCTAATATTTAAAAGAAGAAAAAGTACAGAACATCAGTCAGTAATTTTAAAGTTTTCTTCCTCTCTCAGATCTGTTTTCTGTGTTGACATTAACATCAACAAATAACATGGTTTATTAGTTGCTATTGTTACCAGATTAAAATTAACTAAAAATAAAAATCAAGTGCTGAAAAAACACAACTCTACTTTCTAGACATCCAATACTGTGCATTCCAACTTTCTGAAGTTCATGTACATTTGTAGAAACCATGCTACCTTTTAGTTGTTATATTATAGTACATTGGAATTGTTGAAGATTTTAGATTAATAACTGATCAGAACTAATCCTTTGTGTTTTTGATATGTTTCAGGTAACCCCCACAGTGCAAATATTGCCAGTCGATTGACACATGACACTATTGAACATGTTCGTTACAGGTATAAGATATACCGAGATATATCCTCAAACTTCATCCTATAAATTAAGAAATCTGTGCATCTCTTAGTTTTTCCGTGTCTGTCTTGCATTCTCTACCATCAACACACCCAAGTACTGAATTTTCAATCAGGGTTCAAGAACTTGAAATGGGGATGGGCTGTAAACATGCCCATAGGGATTTTCAAATTCTTGACAATTAAAGGACAGGGAGTGTGCTCACATTCAATTGAGGTTGTGCCCCTGAGACTGAAGAGCACTAGAGATGCCCTGCTACATTGTTCTCGACAGTCTGTTGAAATGGGATGGGCACTGTTAATACTAAAATGGTCACTGCCAGGCACAAACCCAAGTAAATTTATTTTCACTGGTAGTTAGTTTTGCTTTTATAAAAAGGTGGAGCTTCCAGACCATGATTCTGGAGAGGCTGTCCTTCCAGGGGATGGACAGAGCATAGCTGTGGCCTCGTGGCCCTATAGGTACGTTGGGTTGCCCCTTAAATGACCCATTGGCCTATCCTGTCCTGAGTCCGCCATAGTGAAATTTAGTTGGCCTCCATTTAAGTTGAGCAGCTGATTTGACACTGTTCCAGCCTTGTTTAAAATAGTTCAGGTTGAGGATTGTGGTGGGGAACCAGTTTGAAGTTGGTGATACATTTTATTTTCCCCACCCGGCCTTTGAAAATACTGGCCCAGTTGTATGCTTCAGCCTATCTGTGGAGTTCAGTCTAAATCTTGCTGATTGTCTTTTGTACCTTGGAGTCTTTTTCTCTCCTTATGTCTGGTTTTATTTTGAAAAGCAGCCAGAGCAAATATTACTTGAAATATTTTGCTAAAGTATGTTTATTTGTGTATTTATTTAGTTAAATATTTACATATGTTGCAGTATAAATTTTTAACAAACCAGAATTAAATGCTGTAAATGTTTGCAAATATTTTGATCTTTGAGTGGCAAAAATAAATTTAACATCTGCTTGATTTTTAAAAACATTTTTGAGGTCTTTGATTGTAAGTTCTCTTTTGAAGTTAAAATGAGATTTGCAAAACATCTAGACATTTTGACAAAAACAGAACATTTCAGTTGCATTTATCCTTAAGTAATTTGTCCCCATAGATAGCAGAACATGTCCAGTTTTCAACACAGAATTGAAAGCATATTCATAATGAATCTTTGATCCTTCAGCAAGCATTGAAAAGACTATTCCAGAACTCACTAGGTAGGCTGATGGAGGAAGTGAAGTCGCATTGGGTCCAGGGTGTACCCTTTATCTGAAATCGTGCATTTTTTCTCATTAACAAGGTTGTTTGGCGTGCAAACAGTTAACCCAACTCCACACCCACTCGATGCATGTCACTCAGATTCAATGTGGGTGGGCGTGATCCAGCACTGGCAGGCCTCAATTCTGTCTCAGGGCCTGTTGTACTCATAGTGAGTCTGCCGATCAGTAAGATTTTTTTTTTAATTTCACCGTCAAACTGTCACTTATTCCGAAATTTGAAAAATTCAGAATTCCGAAAACCAGCTGGTCCCGAGTGTTTCGGATAAAGAATTGTGTACTTGTAGTAGCTAGATGGATAGAGAACTGGTTGGACAACAGGAGACAGAAAGTAGTAGTGGAAGGGAATTTCTCAAAATGGAGAACTGTGACCAGTGGTGTTCCACAGGGATCTGTGCTGGGACCACTGTTGTTTGTGATATACATAAATGATCTAGAGGAAGGTATAAGTAGTCTGATTAGCAAGTTTGCAGATGATTCTAAGATTGTTGGAGTAGCAGATAGTGAAGGGGACTGTCAGAGAATACAGCAGAATATAGACAGATTGGAGAGTTGCGCGCAGAAATGGCAGATGGAGTTCAATCCAGGCAAATGCAAAGCGATGCGTTTTGGAAGATCCAATTCAAGAGTGAACTAAACGGTAAATGGAAAGGTCTTGGGGAGAAATGATGTATAGAGAGATCTGTGTGTTTAGGTCCATTGTACCCTGAAGGTGGCAATGCAGGTCGATAGAGTGGTCAAGAAGGCATATGGCATGCTTTATTTCATTGGACGGAGTACTAAGTACAGGGTCATGTTACAGTTGTATAGGACTTTGGTTTGGCCACATTTGGAATACTGTGTACAATTCTGGTTGCCACATTACCAGGACGATGTTTTGGAGAGGGTGCAGAGGGTTCACTAGGATGTTGCCTTGTATGGAGGATGAGCTAAAAATGTGTTGCTGGAAAAGCGCAGCAGGTCAGGCAGCATCCAAGGAGCAGGAAAATCGCTGTTTTGGACATGAGCCCTTCTTCAGGAATGAGGAAATTGTGCCAAGCAGGCTAAGATAAAAGGTAGGGAGGAGGGACTTGGGGGAGGGGCGTTGGAAATGCGATAGGTGGAAGGAGGATAAGATGAGGGTGATAAGCCGGAGTGGGGGTGGAGGCGGAGAGGTCAGGAAGAAGATTGCAGGTTAGGAAGGTGTGCTGAGTTCGAGGGTTGGGACTGAGACAAGGTGGGAGGAGGGGAAATGAGGAAACTGGAGAAATCGGAGTTCATCCCTAGTAGTTGGAGGGTTCCTAGGCGGAAGATGAGGCGCTCTTCCTCGTCGTGTTGGTATGGTATGGCGATGGAGGCGAGCGGCCAAGGACCTGCATGTCCTTGGTGGAGTGGGAGGGGAACTTGAAGTGTTGAGCCACAGGGTGGTAGGGTTGGTTGGTCCGGCTGTCCCAGAGGTGTTCTCTGAAACGTTCCGCAAGTAGGCGGCCTGTCTCCCCAATATAGAGGAGGCCACATCGGGTGCAGCGGATGCAGTATGGAGGTGCAGGTGAATTTGTGGCGGATATGGAAGGATCCCTTGGGGCCTTGGAGGGAAGTAAGGGGAGAGGTTTGGGCGCAAGTTTTGCATTTCTTGCAGTAGCAGGGGAAGATGCCGGGAGTGGAGGTTGGGTTGGTGGGGGGTGTGGACCTGACGAGGGAGTCACGGAGGGAGTGGTCTTTTCGGAATGATGATAGGGGAGGGGAGGGAAATATATCCCTGGTGGTGGGGTCCGTTTGGAGGTGGCAGACCATTTGGTCCATTGTCATTTCCGCCTGAGAGGGGAAATGTTTAACGGAGATATGCGTGGTAAGTTCTTTACTTATAGGGTGGTGGGTACCTGGATTGCATTGCCAGCAGAGGTGGTAGAGGCGGACACGATAGCGTCATTTAAGATGTATCTAGACAGATACATGAATGGGCAGGGAGCAGAGTGATACAGAGCCTTGGAAAATAGGTGACAGACTTAGATAGAGGATGTGGATCGGTGCAGGCTTGGAGGGCTGAAGGGCCAGTTCCTGTGCAGTAATTTTCTTTGTTCTTTGTATTCCAAAAAGGTTCTGGGAAAACCGTTCATGATTCCCTCGTACACGAAGGGAGGGAAACAGAAACCAGGAAACAATAGACCAGTTAGCCGAACATCTGTCATTGGGAAAATGCTAGAGTCCATTATTAGTGAAGAAATAACAGGGCTTTTACAAAAGCTTAATGCAATTGAAGAGAGTCAATACGGTTTTGGGAAAGGAAAATCATGTTTTACAAATTTGCTAGATTTCTTTGAGGAAATAACAAGCAGAATTGATAAATGGAAACCGGTAGATGTCATGTATTTGGATTTCCAGGAGGTGTTCAATAAGCTGCCATATCGAATGTACAAAATAAGATTGTATGATATTGGAGGTAATCCTCATGAATTGAGGATTGGTTAACACAAAGAAGATAAAGATTGTGCGAAGATTTGTAGCTCGGGTGCTCGTTGTTGTGGTTCTGTTCGCCCAGCTGGAAGTTTTTGGTGCAAACGTTTCATCCCCTGGCTAGGCGACATCATCAGTGCTTGGGAGCCACCTGAGAAGCGCTTCTTTGATGTTTCCTCCGGTGTTTATAGTGGTCTGTCCCTGCCGCTTCCGGTTGTCAGTTTCAGCTGTCCGCTGTAGTGGTTGGTATATTGGGTCCAGGTCGATGTGTTTGTTGATGGAGTTTGTGGATGAATGCCATGCCTCTAGGAATTCCCTGGCTGTTCTCTGTCTGACTTGCCCTATGATAGTAGTGTTGTCCCAGTCGAATTCATGTTGCTTGTTGTCTGCGCGTGTGGCTACTAAGGATAGCTGGTCATGCTAAATTACCCATAGTGCCCAGGGATGTGCAGGTTAGGGTGGTCCTCGTTCCGTGGTCTTTCTCTTAGGCATCTGTTGATGAAGTTGCGCGGGTATCCGTTTTTGGTGAATACCTTGTATAGGTGTTCCTCTTCTTTTTTTTTTGCAGTTCTGGTGTACTGCAGTGTGTTGTGGCTCTTTTGAATAGTGTCCTGATGCAGTTTCGTTTGTGTGTGTTGGGGTGGTTACTTTCATAGTTTAGCTCTTGGTCTGTGTGTGTGGCTTTCCTGTGTACCCTTGTAGTGAATTCTCCGTTCGGTGTTCTCTGTACCATCGCGTCTAGGAATGGGAGTTGGCTATCCTTTTCTTCTTCTCTCGTGGATCGGATTCCTGTGAGTGTGGCGTTGATGATCCGGTGTGTTTTCTCTATTTCCTTGTTTTTAATGATTACAAACGTGTCATCGACATATCTGACCCAGAGTTTGGGTTGAATTTGTGGTAGGACTGTTTGTTCTAACCTTTGCATAACTGCCTCTGCTATGAGTCCCGAGATTGGTGATCCCATGGGTGTTCCGTTGATTTGTTTGTATACGAACAAATTATATACTGTCTATATTAATGAATTAGGAGAGGGAATCAGAGTGTAATGTATCCAAACTTGCAAACGATATAAAAATAGGTGGGAAGTCATGTTGTTAGGAGGACATAAGGAAACTAAGGGGATCTAGATAGATTGAGTAGGTTGGCAAAACCTGATAGATAAACTTTAATGTGGGAAAATGTGAAGTAAGAAGAATAAAAAGGCAGGCTATCATTTAAATAGAGGGAGATTCTAAAAAGGTACAGTGCAGAGATACCTAGGTATTGTTGTGCATGAAACACAAAAATAGTAAGAAGGCAAATTGAATTTTGGTATTTATTGATCAGGAGTTAGAATTTAAAATTGGCAAAGTCTTGTTACAACTATAATGATACTGCTCCTTTAACAACATTATGTTGTCCTTGTTTTTTGTTCTCAGCACTCGTAAAGACACAGGTGCTGGGGTGTCTAGCTTTGTTGGGTTTTAGGGCCAATTTGATTATAGCTAACAAATACTGCCTCAGGCAAAAGGCTTTCATGCTTAAATAAAACACTTGTGCAATGAAAGGGGAGTGGCAAGATCTCTCAGCTCAGCTCTACTCTGGTTTGGTTTGTTTTGGTTTTAGTCTGGTTGTTCAGAGCAAGCAATCAGTTTTGAAGCTGCTGAACTCACAGACGCAGCTCCATGCTGATCCTCCCTCTCTCTGACATTTCTCCTGTCAGATCCTGGTTTTGACTTCATCTTTTTTGCCAAGGGTTGTTTTTGGGCATTGTTGCAGGAATTTGGAACAGCATCATTAAGTTGTGATAACCTGTTGGGTTTTCAAATAGGATAGGTTATTTTATATTCTGTTCTCTTTTGTTTGTGTTTCATTTGGTAATCTTGCAAATAAATTCTGTTTTGTTTAAAATTAAGTGATTGGGCCAGCTCCTTCGCACCTGGCAACTGGCAAAGTTAGGGTCCTGGCTACTTTCTTGAAATGTTTTGAAGGCCTGGTCCATAACACAACCATACAGAGTGTTGGTGTCGCCATAACTGGAGTACTGTATGCAGTTTTGGTCCCCATATTCAAAAAATGGATATTCTGGTATTGGACACGGTTCCAAAGATAATCACTAGGCTGAATTGTAGGATTAAGGACTTGAGTTATCAAGAATGGCTAAAGAGGTTAAGCCTTTATTTGTAAGAGATCAGCAGAATAAGGGGTGATCTTATTAAAACTGAACAAAAATTCTGAGGGGGCTTGACAGGGTGGATGTCAGAGTAGAAACAGGAAAGCTTATGGTAGACACTGAGGGTTCAAAACAGAAGAAACCCGAGAGGAGTTTAGAACGTACAGGAGGTTATTTGAAAAATAAATTAGGAGGGTGAAAAGGAGTTATGAGAATATACTGGCAGGAAAAGTAAAGGAAAATCCAAATGCATTTTATAAGTACATTCGGCGAAAGAGATAACCAAGGAATGGATAGGGCATACTCAGGACCTAAGTGGCAATGTGTTCGGAGCCAGAACACACGGATGAGGTTTTAAATGATTTTCAGCTCTCTCTCTACCAGGTTTTGCTCACTCACTCAACCTATATGGATCCCTGTATGTCCTCTTCACAGCGTGCCCTCCCACCTGTTTTTATATAATCAGCACATTTGGAAATGTTACACTCTGATCCCCTCTTTCAAGTCATTGGAATAATTAGTTTGTAATGAGAACCTAGAGTTGATCCTTGTGGCAGTCCACAAGTTATGCTTTCCAACCTGAAAAAAGAACATTAATTATTCAAGAACGGTGGCAGGGATAAATCGGGGAACTATAGGTCATTGAGTGTAACATCAGTGAATGATGAATTATTTATTTATTGTCACTTGTATTTAACAAATAAATACAGTGGAAAGTGTTAAATGTCATCATGCTCCGACACTATTTTGAGTTCACAAAAATAAAGATATATCTAAAATATAACTAAAAAAGAGTTCTTCCTCCCTTGTACTCTGCTCACCATCATGTGGGATCTCTCCACAACGGGCTCCATGTCCACCAACGCCCCCACATCACAATCCATTCCAGAATCCCGCTTCGGGGTCACCCCTGCCATTATCATTCCATCATCAAAAGTATCATACCTGGCCTACCACGCCACTGCTTATGCAACTCCCATTCCCATCACTCCACCAGAAGTACCAATTCGGGCCTACTGCATTGCTGCAATTGACTGATACCGACTGCAGATTTCGGCTTCTCCACCAACTACAGAGACTGCCCTACTGTCATTGCCATCTTGAAAACCGATGCCACTGCCATGGCCTCGAGTCCTGCGCTGGGCCCACCAATGTCAAAGTTGCCATGCTTCAGCAAGTGTGGACCTCTTGCTGCTAGGTCCACACTTGCTGCCATAGCAAGATGTCCAAGTGCTCGCTGTCCCCTGTGCTGGGTTATTCTCCCGAGGAGCTGAGCCCTGCCACCACTGCTGCACATGTTCAAGTGGCTGGTCAGGTTTTGCCCTGCCAAAGATACTGAAAAGGCCTCTAAAGAGATAAAAAAAGATAAAATAGAGGAAAAGAAAACAGCAAAAGCAAAGAAACAGAAAAAGAGAAAAGAAAGAAGCAAAGAACGCAGATGGAAGCACTTGAGCTCCTGGCCTGGAGCTTGGACTCAGCGCCAATACTCCATCATCATCTTGGATCAAGACCAATTGGTATGCAAACCTTTGTACAATGTCATGAGAACAGAATTAATCTCTACTTGGAATAACAGTAATTAATCCAGAAAAGGGAGCACTTGACAAGAGAGTAGCAAGTCTAACAAATCTGATTGAATGTTTTCAGCAAGTACAATACAGTTAAAATATTCTACTACGAATTTCAGTAAGGCTTTTGATAATCTGTCATATTATCTGTGATAATCTGTCAAGAAGGGAAAAGCTCCCAGGATCTAGACCAATTTGGAAATTTGATCCAAAATTGCCTTAATGGCGTACTGCAGGGCTCAGTGCTGGGCTCCTTGTTGTTTGCAGTGCATATTCGTGATATAGACATGAGTATAGGAAGTTTGATCAGTAAGTTCAGAGGTGTTACAAAAGGTTTTGCTGTGGTAAATAGTGAGGAGGAAAGCCTTAGACTCCAGAATGAGCTGACCAGAATGTCAGAACAGTAGCAGATAGAGTTTAATCCGAAAATGTGTGAAGTGACACATGAAACTGCAAGAGTTGGGGGAGATACTAAATGATTATTTTATATCCGTTTCCTGTGGAGAAGGATATGGAAGAAGTGGGACGTGGTGAAATAAATAACACCATCTTGAAAAATGTCCATATCACAGAGGAGGAGGTGGTTCTGGGCATCTTAAAACACACAAAGATGGATGAATCCCCAGAACCTGATCAGCTGTACCCTAGAACTTTGTGGGAAGCTAGGGAAGTAATTGCTGGGCCCCTTCATGAGATATTTGTATCATCAATAACAACAGATAAGAAGTCTTAGAGGTTAGCTAACATGGTGCCACTATTTAAGAAAGGTGATAAGGAAAAACCGATGAGCCAGATTTCAGTGGTAGGCAAGTTGTTGGAGGGAGAGGATTTACATGTATTTGGAAAGGCAAGGACTTATTAGGGATAGTCAACATGGCTTTGTGCGTGAGAGTTTGTGTCTTGCTAACTTGATTGTGTTTTTTTGAAGAATTAACAAAGAGGATTGGTGAGGGCAGAGTGGTAGATGTGATCTATATGGACATCAAAAAAGCACTCAACAAGGTTCCTCATGGTCAACTGGGTTAGCAAGGTTAGATCTCATGGAATACAGGGAGATCTAGCCATTTGGATACAGAACTGATTCAATGGTAGAAGACAGAGGGTGGTGGTGAAGGATTGCTTTTCAGTCTGGAGGCCTGTGACCAGTGGTGTTTTCCCAGGATTGCTGCTGGGTCCACTACTTTTTGTCATTTATATAAATTCATCATTAACATAAATGATTTGGATGTGAACCTAGAGGTATGGTTAGAAAGTTTGCAGATGACACCAAAATTGGAGGTGTAGTGAACAGCGAAGAAGGTTACCTCAGATTTCAATCGAATCTTGATCAGATGGGCCAATGGGCTGAGTGGCAGATGGAGTTTAATTTAGATAAACGTGAACTGCTGCATTTTGGAAAGGCAAATCAGGGCAGGACTTATAGACTCAATGGTAAGGTCCTGGAACGTGTTGCTGGACAAAGAGACCTCGGACTGCAGGTTCATATTTCCTTGAAAGCGGAGTCGCAGTTAGATAGGATAGTGAAGAAGGTGTTTGGTATGCTTGCCTTTTTTGATCAGTGCATTGAATATAGGAGTTGGAAGGTCATGTTGTGGCTGTACATTGGTTAGGCCATTTTGGAATACTCTATTCAATTCTGGTCTCCTTGCTGTAGGAAGGATGTTATGAAACTTGAAAGGGTTCAGAAAAGATTTACAATGATGCTGCCAAGATTGGAGGGTTTTGAGCCATAGGGAGAGGCTGAATAGGTTGGGGCTATTTTCCTGGAGCGTCGGAGGCTGAGGGGTGGCCTTGTAGAGGTTTATAGAATAATGAGGGGCATGGATAGGGTAAATAATTAAGGTATTTTCCCTGGGTTAGGGGGAATCCAAAACTAGAGGGAAATGGTTTAAGCTGAGAGGGGGAAAATTTAAAAGGTACCTAAGGCGCAATGTTTTCATGCAGAAGGTGATGCGTGTAAGGAACGAGCTGCAAGAGGAAGTGGTGGGGGCTGATACAATTACAACATTTAAAATACAACTGTCAGAGGGATATGGGTTAAATGTGAGCAAATGGGCCTAGATTTATATAGGATATCTGGTCAGCATGGGCGAGTTGGACTGAAGAGTCTGTTTCCGTGTGCAACTCTACGATGCATTTGAACTGACTAACAAGGCAAGCGAGTACACGATAAATAGTAAGACACTGTAGAGTATCAGAGGGACCACCATGTGCATGATCTGTAGATCTGTGAAAGCAGCAGTTTGGATTGATAAGTTGTTAAGAAGGTGTGTAGGATACTTGCCTGTGTTAGTCAAGGCATTGATACAGAGCAAGGAGATTATGATGGAGCCATATGTAATGTTAGTTAGAGTTTGGTCTCCATATTATATGAAGTTCGTGATTGCATGAGAGAGGATGCAGAGGTGTAAGGATATTTCCTTACATGGAGCAATTCTGCAATGAAGAGAGGTTAGTTAGACTGTGATGTTTTTCTTTGAGCAGAGAAGGATGAGGGAGGACCCTGACTGAGGTGTACAAAATTGTGAGGGACATAGAAAGCGTAGATAGAGAGAAATGTTTTGCCTTTATTGGAAGGGTGCATAATCACGTAAAGTTCAATAGATTTAAGGTAAGGGGCAGGTAGTTTAGGGGGATTTAACTAAGAGTTTGTTCAGTCAGAGGGTGGTCAGTATAAGACCATAAGACATGGGAGCAGAAATTAGGCCATTCAGCCCATTAAATCCGCTCCGCCATTCAATCATGGCTGGTAAGGTTCTCAACTGCTTTCTCCCCATAACCGTTGATCCCCTTGACAATCACGAATCTATCTATCTCCGTCTTAAATATACTCCATGTCCTGGCCTCCACAGTCTTCTTTGGCAGTGAATTCCATAGATTCACCACTCTCTGGGTGAAGAAGTTTCTCCTTATCTCCATTCTAAAATGTCTTCCCTTTACTCTAAGGCGGTGCCCTTGAGTCCTAGTCTCTCCTCCCAATGCAAACCTCCATTCTGTCCAGACCATTCAGAATTCTGTAAATTTCAATTTCTTCCACCTCAATCCTTCTAAACTCCACTGAGTATCTACTGAGAGTCCTTAAACATTTCTCATGTGTTAAGCTTTTCAGTCCTGGGAGCATTCTTGTGAACCTCCTCTGAACGCGCACCAGAGCCAATACATCTTTTCTGAGATGTGGTGCCCAAAACTGTGCACAATACTCTAAATGTAGTCTGACCAGTATCTGAAACTCACTGCCTGAAAGGATGATAGAAGCAGAAATATTTGCAATAGTCAAAGTATGTTTAGATGAACACTGGAATTACTAAGGCACACAAGACTCTGGGCCAATGGTAATTGGGATTAGAGCAGATAAGTGCTGATGATCCAAACATGGACATGATGACCCAAAAAGTTTGTTTCTTTGCTGTATTACTTAAGACACTATAGCATACTCAGTCTGCCTTTGATCAAGCATACCATCGTGCTAAGGGGCCCACATAATTACATATTTTATTTCAAAATTGTTAATGTATTTTTAAAGTAGCCCGACCACTATTGATCCTCCTTGTCCCTACTCACTGCTATAGCAAAATATTTTTGAGGAAAAACACTGAATGGACAAATTTGCAATTGTAAATTTGAGATAATAACACCTCTCTGAAAATATTACTACCTTAAGTTCAGTGCAATGAACAGTGGAATAAAGCAAGGAATAAGGCAGTCTTGCTTCCCATATCTAACCAGTTTGATTAGTTGATACTGACAAATTTCAAGTACGACTTAGGTTGCTGTGATATTTCAGTGCTTAATTTTTTTAGGGAACAACGATACATGCTGTAATGCATATCACAATGTGATATGCATTTCCTACACTTACGCAAAACCATGGTTAGACATCACCTCAGTTACAGTGCATTGTTTTGGAAACTAAGCCTTAGAAAGGCTAGATGTATTCTGGAATGAATGCAGCACAGATTTACCAGAATTTTAAGATATCTTATGAAGAGACATTACATAAACCATGTTTGTATTCTCTGGAATATAAAAATTGATTTGATTGAGGATTTTATGAATTTGAAAGAAATTCTTAGGGTATATACAATACTTTTCTTTTGATGGGGTTGTCTAGGACGTGGGTCTGAACATTTAAATTAGAGCTGGGCCATGCTGGAAAGTAGTTGGGAAACACTTAATTATGCAAAAGGAGAAAAGAAGTTTAGAACTTTTCCATGCACAAAGCAGTAGATTCTTGTTCAATTAGTAATTTTATATTTGTGATTGATAAATTTTCACTAGCCAAAGCTATGCATAACAAAGCTATGGAGCCACAGCAGATTCACGGAGTTATGGTAAAGATCAGCAATGATCTAATTGAATAATGGAAGTGGCTCAAGAACCTGAATGACAGAGATCTGCACCCATTTTCCTAATACAAATGTTAGTTATTAGCGTTGGATATGTTAAATGTGATTTGTCACCACAAATTTCATTGGACTTGTATATCTAATTCTTATGAGCTTGCCATAATATATTTTATTTTGAGTACCAATGCAATATTTCTTTGCCATTTGTAAAACAGTAATTTTGCTTATTAAAGTAAGTGGGAAAAACCACTATACTTCCGTAATGGATTTTGTTACCAATGATTGATGTAATTGTGATACAGTTGGGAATTTGGATAGAGCATCAGACCACTGATCATTTTTCTGAAGTGTTTCTAGGGGACATTGTGTCCTTGATGATTGTCATTTCTCTACAATTACTGTAGTATTTCATACAGATATTGCTTGTCATGGGTCACAAGTCTGCTATTTATTTTTAATCCACTAAGTGCTTTATAAGTATGGAGCTGCATTCTAAAAGTGTTTGCTTGATAATCAATTTTAAACTGACCAGAGTTCCATACATTTGTTAAAATGAGTTCTGGCAAATAAAGAATATGAATCTCCATCCAAATGATTCTCCATTAAAATATTGTATGGTTTTTATGAGCATATATGTTCGTCTTGTTGGAACTAATACATGTTTTAAGTGCTCAGATTAGGTATTGGGACATTGTTCATTAACAATCAATGCACTTTTACATTTGCCTGTAAATCCAGGTTAAGTTTTCAGGTTGTA
Source organism: Chiloscyllium plagiosum (assembly GCF_004010195.1). NCBI lineage: Eukaryota > Metazoa > Chordata > Chondrichthyes > Orectolobiformes > Hemiscylliidae > Chiloscyllium > Chiloscyllium plagiosum. Next base: position 50,677,061 of record NC_057714.1, on the reverse strand, counting down.
AATATTTTAATATAAAAAAGGAAACAAATAAAATGGAAACACTCAGTAGGCCAATTTGTACTTTTAATGAGAAAAAAGGTTATGCCCGACCTATTGGATTTGTATGCTTCACATTATGGAATATCCAAGATATTACCCGTCTTAATTTTTCAGATTTTTCTTTACTGATCAGCTATATTTTGGCAGTATTTCAAACATTTGGATGAAGTTCTTAAAGGCCAACATCATGGGGTCCTTTCCTAACTGGGCTGAGCAGGTGTTTGGTGTCCGGCCATTCCCTGAGTGCCAGTGACCTGGGACATTTCTTCCTTGCTTAACTGTGGAAATGTGACATAGCTGTGTTCACAGCATGTGCTCCCGTCTCTCACTAAAGTACCCACTGAGATATCAATACCTCAGCTGGTGGAGACTGCAGGGACGAAGCCTTGCCAACCATCCTCAGAAGAATCTTCTTCAGAAGGCTTCTTCATTAGAGGGGCAAGATGAGCTGCTTTGCAGAGCTGTCCTCTTGCTGACAGACACTGCAGATATCATTAGTATCTGCAGGAGGACAAAAAGAAACAATGAGTTGTGAAATAGGGGCAGAGGTTTGAGCACATTAAGTGTGCATTCACAGTGATGGTAATGGGAGAGCAGTATAGCAATGGACAATGAATTTTAAAATAAGAAAAGTACTGCAACTGCTGGAAATATGAAACAAAAACAAAAATACTGGTGAAACTCAGCAGTCTGGTAGCACCTTTGGAGGGAAAATAGAGTTAACATTTCATATCTGGTGACTCCTCATCTTCTGTTCTTGTCCTCTGCACCACTTCATCTACCAGAATCTCTAGGTCTCTATTGGGAAAGTGTGGACCTAACTTGCTTATGTCCGCCAACTCTGAGGAAATTTACAGGAATAGTGAAGGACAACTCTGGACAGACAATGGTTTACCTGGTGCTCAACTGCATTTTAAAAATGGTGCTGAAACTGGGAATCCTGGAAGATCTTGGCAGTGACAAGCACTTCTCCAACTAATGAGAGGAAGACTGTGTGCAAGTGGAGCACAATTGAGGCAAGGTGCATTGTTAATGAAACAACCTGCAGAGAATAGTATGAGAAAACTAGCTTTGGCCCATGGAGAGAAAACGTACCACGAAACTTCCACAACTGGCACTTAGCTAATTGCTAGTAAAATTCAGCCCATAGTTTCCATTCTCTGTCAGTTACCCTTTTATGATCTAAATGACCTCTGTGCTTAATAAGGTAAAAGCAAGGTAAAGTCACCACAGACCTACTGCATCATAGGCCTGCTGTCTCATTAGAGAGAGATATAGAGATCATTGATAATGGTTTAACCTGAGTGTCACCAGGCCTCAGGCAAGGGGAAAGATTGGGAAGGAGAGTCCTTCATGGTAACTCAGCTGGTGTGGAAATTGAACCCATGCTGTTTACTTCACTCTACATTGCAAACCAGTAGCTTTCTATGACTATAAACCTGCCTTCATTCTTCTGTTTCAGAAACTGACTTAAGAGCAAGTGAGTAGAAATTTCTTCCAGCAGAGAGTAGTGAATCAGTGGAATCCTTTAAACCAGAAGCCTGTAGCGGTCAGGTTGTTAGGTATGTTCAAGGCTGAGAGAGACAGATTTATAATCAGTACAGGAATCCACGATTGTGGGGGAAAGGCAGGAAAGTAGAATTGAGGAATATCAGATTAGCAATGATCTCATTGAATGGGCTGAATGGCCTATTATTGATTGTTATAGTTGTTGTAGTTTATGTCAATTTATTACACACATTTAATATGCATGGGCAGAGCTCACAGTATTATATCATTAGTGGTGATGTTGCATATTTGGAGTGTAAATGCTATCATGAATTTATTATCCTAATTCCCTTACTTTCATCACTTTGCACACTTCTCACTTACAGTCAAAGTTAAATTCTTATAAATTTTAAAATTATCATTTTTCACATACATATTAGTTGTGTATGGTACTTCACTCAGATTAAAAGTTTTTTTTATAGATTACTTACAATGTGGAAACAGGCCCTTCAGCCCAACAAGTTCACACCGACCCTCCGAAGAGCAACCCACCCAGACCCATTCCCCTACATTTACCCTTTCACCTAACACTATGGGCAATTTAGCATGGCCAATTCACCTAACCTGCACATTTTTTGGACTGTGGGAGTAAACTGGAGCACCCGGAGGAAACCCACGCAGACATGGGGAGAATGTGCAAACTCCACACAGTTGCCTGAGGCGGGAAATGAACCCGGGTCTGTGGCGCTGTGAGGCAACAGTGCTAACCACTGTGCCACCGTGCCGCCCCTAAAAATGTTTACCAGTAAAGCCCATTCTATTTTGGTAAATCCTTTGAGAATTTTGGGAATATTTTTAATCTGTAATCAGACTGCAGATGCATTCAACCTATCCTCTAAGTTGCTCAGGATGCCAGTTTTTGACTTAGTGCCTGCATGTCAAGTAATGCTTCCACTTGGATTGTACTGCCTTACCCTCCTATTGGTTACCCAAGCCGTGCATTGTTTTGAATTTGAATTGAAAGAGAAGTTAGTGATAAGGGTTAGAAAATGAGTCTCACTGAAAGAAGTTGCACTTTGTCATTCAAACAACTTTGTCTCAGTGATAATTTATTGCCCCCAAGATCACGAATCCCAATCTTGTGTAACAACCACTTGTATGACATATTTCAAATGCCTTTTGGAAATGACCATTCATTTTCCTAGTTATTATGTTTCTTCCTCTCCCGCAGACCCAAACAGTCCCCCTCCACTAACACCCTCATTCATTTAGCAGAACTGGTCCTCACCTTTAACAACATTTACTTTGAATCCTCCCACTTTAAACAAACCAGAGGGATGTCTATAGGTACCTGCATGGGTCTGAGCTATGCCTGTCTTTTCAAAGGATATGTGGAACAGTCCCTCTTCCGTATCTACACCGGTAGCATCTCCCACCTCTCCTCCGCTACATTGGTGACGTAATGGCGCTGTCTCATGCTCCCTCAAGTAGCTTGAACAGTTCATCAATTCACCCACACCTTGACCTCAAATTCACCTGGACCATCTTGTGACACCTGCCTCCCCTTCCTGGGCGTCTCCATCTCCATCTCCATCTCTGGTAACTGACTCAGCACTGACATTTATTTCAAATTAACCGACTCCCATATCTACCTCAACTACACCTCCTCCCAGCCCCACTCCTGCAAAAATGCAATCCCATACTTGCAATTCCTTCGCCTCCACCATATCTGCTCCCAGGATGAATGATTCCACTCCAGGACATCACTTCAAGGACCATAATTTCCCCTCCCAACCCCTATTCGCTTTCCACAGGGACTGTTCCCTCTCTGACTCCTTCGTTAGGTCCACACTCCCCACCAATCTCTCCTCCATACCTGGCACCTTTCTCTGTGGCCAGAGAATGTGCAAAGCCTCCCCTTTTACCTCCATCCAAGGCCCCAAGGACTCACTTCAGGTCTGGTAGAGATTTACTTGCATTTCCTCTAACCTGACTCATTGCATCTATTGCTCCCGATGTGGTCTCCTCTACATTGGAGAGACCGAGCTCAAATTTGGGGACTGGTTCAGGGAACATCTATGATCCGTATGCTCCAATCAACCCCAACTGCCAGTTTACAGCCATTTTAGCTCCCCCTCCCACTCTACTGATGACATGTCCATCCCGGGCCTCCTCCACCATCAAAATAAGGCCACATGCAAATGGAAGAAAGAACACCTCTTCTTTCACCATACAGTCTTAACATGGAATTCACCAGCTTCCAAATCTACCCCCCACCCCCCAACTTCATCCTAGGTCCAGACCTCCCTCTTTGCCCCATCCCCTTGATTTGACTTAATCTGTCCATCTTCCTTCCTACCTATCTGCTCCACCCTTCCCACTGACCAATCACAATCACCTCCTACCTGCATCCACCTATCATCATCCCACCTACCTTTACCCCAGTCCCACACCTCCCTCTATTTATTTCTCAGCCCTCTTGCCCCTCCCCAGTCCTGATGAATTGTCCTGACCTGAAATGTCGACTCCCCTGCTTCTCTGATGCTGTTTGACCTGCGTGCTTTATCAAGCTCCACACTTTATCAACTCTGACTTTATAGAAGCTGCAGTTGTCGCTATCTCCTAGTTATTATGTGGTCTTGTGTGTTATGTGGTCTTGTGTTTTGCAATTTGGAGGGAGTGTGTTAATAATGGCTCAGTGAAATCCTGTGAGGATATACTTGCCCCCTTTGTTGATCAAAAGTATATATAACCCAAACTTATATATGTTCAATGACCCAACCTCCACTGAATTGTGAAGGAAGACAATTACACGTGCTAATGACCTTTTCAGAGAAAATAGTTCCCTTACCATAGTGAAACACCCCCAATTTCTAAAATTTCGCTAATTTTAAACTCGCCACATGGGGAGAAATCCTCCCAATTTATACCTTGTCAGTTTCCTCAGATTTTATAAAATAAGTCACTATTTATTTACCAACATTTTTTGATTGATGTATGAATACACCTAGCTCTGCCAAGTCCCTCCATTCAAATAACATGTTGTTTTCCACCAAAGTGAATAAAACCATATTTTACATTATACTCCATCTGCCAACTTTTACCAATTCACTTAATCTAAGTCCCTCTGTAGATGCTACTCTCTTGATAACCTACTTTCTTACCTATCTTAGATTGCTAAGTTTGCTAATAGCACATACATTGGGTCCTTGCCTCCAAGTCATTGATATAGGTTGTAAATTGTTCAGGCAGCGTTGATCCCTGTGACACTCCACCAGTAACAATTTGACAATTAGAAAATGACCTATTTATACCTATTATCTATTCACTGACCAATCCTTTGTCCATTTTAATGTATTCCCCCTACACCATGAGGTAGCATCATGGAGACTTGAAAGGTTAACTCATTAACTAAAATGTTAAAATCAGTCAGGAATGTTAACTCTGTTTCTGTCCAAAGATGATTCCTGAACTGCCAAATATATGCCACAGACTGATATCTCAGCAGACTGAAATGGGAGAGTGCACTGTACGTCAAGACCACCTATTCCACGGGTCATAACATCAATATAAATGTTTTTGCCCAGTTCCTGATTTATCCAAGCACGGGTCAGCTAAATCAATTGGCTGGATAGCCGGTTTATGGTGCAGAGTGTGGGTTCAATTCCTGCACCAGCTGAAGTTAACATGAAGAACTCTCCATCTCAACTTCTCCTCTCAGCTGAGGTGTGGTGATCCTCAGAGTAATTCATCATCAGCCATCTTTCTCTAATGAGAGAGCAGCCCTATGATGTGGTAGGACTATGATGACTCAACATTTACCTTTATAGCTAATTATTTGCTTTGTCTATTTTAGACTTAGAATAAAAAGACCTATCAACTAGGTTTTTTTAATACAAAAGTATTACTTTATTAAGAAGCATAACTTATTTAATGAAGATGCAGACGTACACACACACACATCCAGGTAAGGGAGAAAAGAAAACTGATTTCTCTCTCCAGAGATTCACTTTGTCAAATAATAGTTAGTTCTTGAAGGAAATAAAAGGGAAAGATGTGGAATGTTCAAATGGGTGTCGTTTTGGTACACAAAGACATGTCACTGAACATGTGCAACTCTGAGTTCTTAGCAGGTAGAGATTGGTGAAGAAACACAATATCGAGAACTCTTCAAGATGCTGTTCAAGGGAACAGTCAGGGTTCACAATGGACTGAAAAGGGTGTTTCAAAAGCAAAGAGATGATCTGGATAGCCTTCTCCTCAGCAGGCTTTTCTTTCAAACTGTAAATGAAACAATCTCCGACTGCTTGCAAAACATAGTTCAAACAAAAATTAACACTCTTGCAGTCATAAGTTCAATTATGTATTTTTCTAGAAGTGCTTCAAACAATTAAACTAAATGTGATTTTGAAGAAACAGCATGATTAGAAAAACAGTTCCAGTGTTCCAGTTTACAAAAGTAAACTGGGTATCTCCACAGCATTCAAAATAAATTCATGTTTTTACAATCCTTCAAAACATAAGTCCTCAAAAAAAATTAAATATGATAATAGTGCTGTGCAATATGTGCCAGTTATATGGTGAAAGGAGGGCGGTTATAATGAACACAGTACCATATGTGGAAGTATTGAAGTGGATAGTGGGTTGGGGGGAAATAACATGTTTGCAGTGATGGAAAGAACATGAAATAAAGCAAGATAGAAAATATTCTGAAGGATGGAGTTACCAATGAGAAGGGCTCAGGAGAAACAACACAAGTATCTCTGATCTGGAAAATATGCCTCTTGTGAACTGCAGTTACGCCTTGGGCACTTTTTTCTTTGACTTGCCTTCCTTTTGAGCTCTTTCATCACCACTGTGCCCATTTGTCATGAAACTCTTTAGCCCAACAGTATGAATGTCACTAATTCATAGAGTCATAGAGATGTACAGCACAGAAACAGACCCTTCATGACAACCAGATACCCTAACCTAATCTGGTCCCGTTTGGCCCATATCCCTTTAAACCCTTCCTATTCATATCTCCATCCAGATGCCTTTTAAATGCTGTAAATGTATCAGTCTCCACACTTCCTCTGGCAGCTCATTCCATATACGCACCACCCTCTGTGTGAAACAATTGTCCCTTAGGTCCCTTTTATACCTTTCCCCTCTCACCCTAAACCTATGCCTTCTAATTCTGGACTCCCCTACTCCAGGGAAAAGACCTTGTCTATTTATCCTATCCATGCCCTTCATAATTTTATAAACCTCTATAAGGTCACCCCTCAGTCTCTGTCTCTCCAGAGAAAACAGTCCCAGCCTATTCAGCCTTTCCCTATAGCTCAAATTCTCCAAACTTTCCTTGCGTGCTAGATTAGAATTTTTTTTGGATATTAGACTCCCTATTGTGTGGAAACAGGCCCTTCGGCCCAACAAATTCACACCGACCCTCCGGAAAATAACCCACCCAGTTCCATTTCCCTCTGACTAATGCACCTATCACTACGGGCAATTTAGCATGGCCAATTCACCTGACCTGCACATCTTTGGATTGTGGGAGGAAACCAGAGCACCCAGAGGAAACCCAAGCAGACACAGGGAGAACGTGCAAACTCCACACAGACAGTCGTCTGAGCCTGGAATTGAACCTGGAACCTGGTGCTGTGAGGCAGCAGTGCTAACCACTGAGCCACTTATTTAGTACTTATTTAGCAGCATTTGGCAATCCTGGATTTTTTTGTGCTAGAGTTTCAGGTATGTCTGAAGTCACTTTTGGAGAATACGATATACAAGTTAATGTATACCACCCCTTTAATACATGAAAGCTGCCTTGACATGGTGTCAAAAACACACAATATTAATGCCTTTTCAAACCAATTAGATGATTGTCAATGAACAATGCAAATCAGTCTCCTTTTACCTGTGTATTAAGCACAGAGATCAAAATGTCACCATTTCTTTGTCTGAAAATTAAAATAATGTGCAATTTAAACTTTTGAATTCTGTGTTTGATTTATAAATGGTGTAATTAGCCCAGAATTTGCTGCACATCCAAACACCTCTTCTACTGTCTCCATTGCTCTCAATGTGGTCTCCTCTACATTGGGGAGACAGGACACCAACTCGTGGAACGTTTCAGGGAGCATCACTGAGTCTCATCTTTCACCTTGGGACCCCTCAACCACACAGCATCAACTAGTTTCTTAATCTCTTCTGCCCCCACCTCATCCCAGATCCAACCTTCCAATTTGGCACTACCCTCTTGAACTGTCCTACCTGTCCATCTTTCCCATCTATCCACTCCACCCTCCCCACCTGCATCTACCTATTCCCTTGCCTGCTACCTCCCCCCCGCACCCCAGCCCAGCCCCATCCTCCAATTTGTTTCTCAGCCCCCTTGCACCTCCCCACATGCCTGATGAAGGGCTTATGCCAACTCTCCTGCTCCTCGGATGCTGACTGACCAGCTGCGCTTTTCCAGCATCACATTTTAAATCTGATCTCCAACACCTGCAGTCCTCACTTCCTCCAAGTAAAAGTTTCATGTCTATTAGTAAATAAAAGGAGAGAGGTTATGTGTGCATTTGTGTAAGGCATGCTGATTTGACTCTTGAAATTTCATGCAACTAACTAAAAACATGTTTTTCCAGAGAAAATTAAAGTCTTTACTGTCTTTAAAATGTAACTTAGTTTGTATAAATAAGTTGTCACAAAGCAACAAACCCGATTTTTGTGAAGGACATTGAGCAACCATGTTGGCTGCCCACCAAGCCCATGCAGTAGGAAATTGACTGGATTGACTACCAGATTTACCTCACATCTGATTTTACTTTATAGTCAAGAAAGTGGTTAAGCTAGTCAGTTCCCACTTTTGATCGGACTAATTAGCATCCTATCATCAGGGAATGATGATAGGAATACATCTTCAGTACGTGGATGAGGTCAGATTAAATTGTCTCCTGTATTTCTTTTGATTGCTGAACAAGCCAATTCTAGAAAAGTCCAAATTCCTAAAATTGTGTAAAGGTTACCTATCAATTGGTAATTTAGCAACTTCTATTATGAAATGAAATTGAGGAAGTTAGTTTATAATTAAATGAATTAAATCAATCCCTCCAATTAATAATGAAATAAGTGCCCCTTTTTTTAAAAAAACAGTTTAAGAAAGTTATACATATGTCTCTGAGGGGTTGGGAGGGGGCAGGTGGAGGTATTGATAGATTGAAAGAGGTTCAAATGTTAAGTAAATTGTCATGGTTATATGACATTTTTCATGTTTTGTCTGTCAGCACATATATATCACTTCTTGAGAAATTTTCATGGTAGTTAATTATTAAAGAATTTATTGATCTGTTTCAACAAGCTTTGCAATATTTGTACTAACTGGTGATCCCTAATGGGTGGTGCTTGCCCTTTGTTTTTTGAGAAGTTCAATATTCTGCATGCCTTTCAAAACTCATTCATTTTAAATTGACTTATCCTTACTATGTACCACTAGATATGATTAAAATAATACTTATGACTTTCTAGTTTCAAAGTTTCTGCTGGATCCATTATTCATAAACCCTGCATATAGTATATTGCTGATCATAAAATGTTCTTGAACAACACTGATACATCTTCCTGGCAGTGTCAGGCTCTTTCAATAATTGTAGTAATTGTAGAACCTCATTCTTGTATCCCACTCATTCATGTGTTAGTTAAAGGATCTTAGAATTTTTTGTTTATGAATTTCAAAGTAGATATTTGATAAACAGTATTGTAGTTGAAAAAATACTACTGGTTTCCATTAGCAATGCTTGGTGAGTGTATGCCATTGCTATCAGAAATTGACATAACAACCTTTTTCTGCGCAGTGTAGATATATCATAAGTGTTAATCGTTTAGTTAATTGAATTCAGAATGGTGCAACTTAATCTTTGTTAGATCCACATAAGTAGGAACAGAATTAGGCTACTTGGTTCCTTGGCCAGCTTGGCCATTCAATGGGGTCAAGGCTGATCCAACATTCCTGACTTCCACTTTCTTGCCTTTTCTACATAACCTTTGATTCCCCTACTGATCAAGAATCTATATATCTAACTATCTATCTCTCCTTAAGTATACATAAAAATTTGGCTTCACAGCTCTCTGTGGCAAGGAGCTCCAAAGACTTCATCCTCTGAGAGCAGAAATTAGTGCTCATCTCGTAAGTTCGTGCGGCTTTATTCTGACACCATGCCCTGTGACTCCCTCATGAGGGAAAGCATCCTTTCAGTATTTACCCTGGCAAGCCCCTTAAGAATCCTAGTGTTTCATTGAAATTATCTCTCATTCTTCTAAAATCTGATGAGTAGAATTCCAGCCTGTTTAGTGTTTTGTCATAAGACCATACTTCTATACCAGGAATTGAATCCTATTGAATCTTTTCTGAACTGCCTGCACTGAAATAATATCTTTCCTCAGATGTGGATAGATGGCATTACTAGTTTTATAATATAAAAGCTGCAACCCGAATATAAGCTTTTGTTTACAAGGGTGTATTTTATTTCCTCTGAGATATCTTCGATTGAGGCATTCTAATTCTAAGAACTGCCTCAGCCAAGTCCATTTCTCCTATTGAGCTGTAAAAACTCAAGAGCTGTTAAAGTGTGATTGGTTTGGAAGTATCAGAAGACTTGCCGGAAGCCCTAATGGGGTAGTGAGTGCAGAGGTGCCACTTGAGATCACCTCTGGGAAGAAAGCTCAGTTGATCTTAAGCATGGTATGTGGACTTGGAGACCTCCATTTGATCCTGACATTGGGGTCCTGAAGCCTGCAAGAGAAACCTGCTCTGTGTGTCAGTTTGGAGGCCTCATGTTTTTCATTGTAGCAGCATGAAAATACAACTTTTCCAGTAATTGAATTTTAATGTATAGAGCTTAATTTTAATCAGATAAATTCAGTAGAAATCAAAGGGTATGCGTAAATGAATGTTTTTTGAATTGGCTGGAAGTGACTATTGTGTGCGAGCAAGCCTCTTGCTTTTCCATTTAGATAAATGACATTGGTTCACATTTTTTCAACACCTCAGATTTTCATCCTTGTCTTTAGTTCTTTTTCATTGCCGAGCCTTTCCCTGTATGTTACTTCCTCCAACACAACAACTCCCTGAAACACTTGCTTTGACTCCACGAGAAACATTACCTTCTCAAAACCTGAAATGCTCACTTCCTCCCCCTCAACTGACTTTGCAATTTTCCTCCCTAAATCTTTCTACCTTCTCCTCCTTTAAGACACTTTTTCAAAACCTACCTCTGACCAAGTAATTTAGTCAGCTCATTCAATTTTCTCTTTTGGCTGAATAACATGGGACTTAAAGTACAAGAATCATTAATCTCATTGAAGGAAGCCGAAAAAGTCCATATTAGCTCTCTTTATCACAGTATAGTTGATTCCATACCCTTGCTCTAACCCAGTCCACATTTAAGTTTATTTCCCTCAAAAGGCTTCCTAAGATTAGATTTGTTGTAATTGATAAGATCTGTATGAAGGAACTGAGGAAATTATTGCTAAGTTTGCAGATGACACAACAATAGGAGGAAGAGCAGGTAGAGATGAGGAAATGGGGAAGACTGCAGAAGGACTTGCATAGACGAGGAGAATGGGAGGAGAAGTGGCAGATACAATACAGTGTGGGAAAGTGTGAAGTTATGCAATTTGGTATGTAGGGTAAAGCAATGGAACATTTTCTAAATGGGGAAACGCTTCAGAAAACCAAAACATAAAAGGACTTGGGAGTCCTTAAGATTTTTGTAAGAGTAACATTAGGAAGGATATTGCAATGTCAGTATTCATTTCAAAAGGGCTAACACACAAGAGCAGGAATATACTGCTGCGGCTGTGTAAGGCTCTGGTCAGACTGCAGTTGGAATATTGTGAGCAGTTTTAGGCCCTGCATATAAGGAAGGATGTGCTGGCATTGGAGGGGGTCCAGAGAAGGTCCACAGAATGATCCTGGGCATGAACAGCTTATGATGAGCAGTTGTAGACTCTGGGTCTGTATTTGATGGAGTTCAGAAGGATGATGGAGTATCTCACAAAAATGTAATAGAATACTGAAACACCTGGATAGACTGGACATGGAAAAGATGTTTTCCATAGTAGGAGAGACTCTGACCCGAGGGCATTGTCATTGTGAAGAAATGACTATTTAGAACTGAGATGAGGTGGAACTTCTTCAGCCCAAAGGTGGTGAATCTGTGGAACTCATTGCTGCAGAAGGGTGTGGAGGCCAAGGCCTTGAGCATCTTCAGACTGAGATAAATAGGTGCTTGATTATTAGGGGATCAAAGATTATGAGGAGAAAGCAAGAGAACGGAGTTGAGAAACATATCGGCCATGATCGGATATGTGAGGAGCAGACTCAATGGATCAAATGAACTAATTCTGTTCCTATATGTTATGGTTTTAAGAGAGTGATGACAATAATTTACATAAGAGAATGGTGTTGCTGTGAGTTGATGACAGCCCATCAAGGGGCCATTGTAAGCTCTGAAGACGAATCCAAAATACAAAAGAAAGCGTGGAAGATTAGTAACAGATCTGGTTCAGTAAAATGTGAATTACAGTTGACAATATATCAACGACCTCAAACATGAAATTCAATATTTCCTCTCCACAGCTGCTGCGTGCCTGGCTGAGTGTTTCCGATGTTTTGTGCATATTTATTTTCTTGTCTTAAAAATAAATAAAATACATTGATGACTAATTTTTTCCTACTTCATTTCTAGAATTCTACAGCACTTCAACACCAGCCCAGAAGAATATACTGTCATTTTTACATCCGGAAGTACAGCTGCTCTTAAACTTGTTGCAGAAAGTTTTCAGTGGACCTGCACAGAGCCAGGAGGCACAAGTCAGTTTTGTTACCTAACTGACAATCATACATCTGTCGTTGGTATGAGAGGATTGTCTGCTTTAGTTGGTGCTCTAACTGTTCCAGTCAACCACTCTGAAATTTATGAGTATAAAAACAGTCTCAACAAGGACAATGCAATGTGCAAGGAAGAAAATTGTCACATTCCTCATCTCTTCTGTTATCCTGCTCAAAGCAACTTTTCAGGGACAAAATACCCACTTACTTGGATAAGAGATATTAAATCAAAAAAGCTGTATCCTTTTAGCAAAGTCCCAGGAAAATGGTATGTGTTGCTAGATGCAGCCTCGTTTGTGAGCACCTCGCCACTTGATCTCAGCGTACATCAAGCAGACTTCATCCCCATTTCTTTTTATAAAATATTTGGGTTTCCAACAGGTTTAGGAGCCCTGTTGGTGAAGAATAAAAGTGTTCATATGCTGAAAAAGAGATATTTTGGAGGAGGAACGGCAGCTTCTTATTTGTCAGGAGAAGATTTCTATGTTCCTAAGCAGTCATTAAGTGACAGGTAAAATGTTCCTCTTTCAGAGTACATTTTCAGATATTATTTTTTATTTTATGTACTTGTCCATCATTGGCTAAAATACGTTCATATGCTGTCAAATATTCAATTTTTCCATCAACTAGCTTTTGACTTTTGATTGAGTCACATGCAAGAACAATATTGCAAAAGGATTTTTTTCATTCTCATACTTGTGTTATGAGTAAAATAAGTCTCCAATTTTTCAAAGCCCTAATCGAAACTTTTATATTAAATCAGGACAAATTCTGACCACTGCCAAAGAGAAAAATTCCAATTAATCCTTCTCAAAAAGTACAGTTTACAATGTTAAGACTTCTCTCTTGGCATTAGGCAAGAACTTTCAAAAGCTGCTTGGAGGCAGATGTTCGCAGGTAAAGAGGATGGCTGGAAAATGGAAAGCCTTCAGAAATGAGCTAATGAGAGTCCAGAAACAGTAAATTCCTGTTAGGGTGAAATGAAAGGCTGGTAGAGGTAGGGAACACTGGTTGACTAGAGAAATCGAGGGTTTGGATAAGAAAAAGAAGGAAGCATATGTCAGGTATTGACAGGATAGATCAAGTGAATCCTTAGAAGAGTATAAAGGCAACAGGAGTATACGTAACAGGGAAGTCAGGAGGGCAAAAGGGGCAAATGAGATAGCTTTAGCGAATAGAGTTAAGGAGAATCCAAAAGGTTTTTACAAATACATTAAGGACAAAAGGATAATTAGGGAACAAATATGGCCCCTCAAAGGTCAGGCAGCATCCAAGGAGCAGGAGAATCGACGTTTCGGGCATAAGCCCTTCTTCAGGAATGAGGAGGGTGTGCCAAACAGGCTAAGATAAAAATTGGTGAGGAGGGACTTGGGGGAGGGGCGTTGGGAATGTGATAGGTGGAAGGAGGAAGTGCTGGAAGTCTTGAAACGGTTGGGTTAGTTGGTTCAGGTGTCCCAGAGGTGTTCTCTTAAACGTGCCGCAAGTAGGCGGCCTGTCTCCCCAGAGTAGAGGAGGCATGATTTTCACTTCCCCGCCCCCCAACGCCTTATCTTCACCATGGACATCCAGTCCCTATACACCTCCATCCCCCACCACAAAGGCCTCAAAGCCCTCCGCTTCTTCCTTTCCCGCTGACCCAACCAGTGCCCTTCCACTGACGCCCTCCTTCGATTGACTGAACTAGTCCTCACTCTGAACAACTTCTTTTTCCAATCCTCCCACTTCCTCCAAACCAAAGGAGTAGCCATTGGCACCCGCATGGGCCCCAGCTATTCCTGCCTCTTCGTCGGATATGTGGAACAGTCCATCATCCGCAGCGACACTGGCACCACCCCCCACCTTTTCCTCTGCTACATCGATGACTGTATCGGCGATACCTCGTGCTCCCACGAGTAGGTTGAACAGTTCATCCACTTTACCAACACCTTCCACCCCGACCTCAAATTTACCTGGACTGTCTCAGATTCCTCCCTCCCCTTCCTAGACCTCTCCATTTCTATCCCGGGCGACCGACTCAACACGGACATTCACTATAAACCGACCGACTCCCAGACCTACCTAGATTACACCTCCTCCCACCCTGCCCCCTGTAAAAACGCCATCCCATATTCCCAATTCCTTCGCCTCCGCCGCGTCTGCTCCCAGGAGGACCAATTCCAATACTGAACAACTCAAATGGCCTCCTTCAGAGACTGCAATTTCCCCTCAGACGTGGTTGACGATGCTCTCCACCGCATCTCCTCCACTTCTCGCTCCTCCGCCCTTGAACCCCGCCCCTCCAATCGCCACCAGGACAGAACCCCACTCGTCCTCACATACCACCCCACCAATCTCCAGATACATCGTATCATCCGTCGTCATTTCTGCCACCTCCAAACAGACCCCACCACCAAGGATATATTTCCATCCCCTCCCCTATCAGCG
>NC_057714.1:50647111-50661834 GCF_004010195.1 Chiloscyllium plagiosum | reverse complement strand
CCCCCACCCCCTCTCCGGCCTATCACCCTCACCTTAACCTCCTTCCACCTATCGTATTCCCAATGCCCCTCCCCCAAGTCCCTCCTCACCACCTTTTATCTTAGCCTGCTTGGCACACGCTCCTCATTCCTGAAGAAGGGCTTATGCCCGAAACGTCGATTCTCCTGCTCCTTGGATGCTGCTTGACCTGCTGTGCTTTTCCAGCAACACATTTTTCAGCTCTGATCTCCAGCATCTGCAGTCCTCACATTCCCCTCAAAGGTCAGTAAGGCAGTCTTTGGGTGGAGCCACAGGAGATGGGGTAGATACTATACGTGTATTTTGCATTAGTGTTTACTTTGGAAAAGGACATGGAAGATAATAGAATGTAGGGAAATAGATGGTGACATCTTGAAAAATATCTGTATTACAGAGGAGGCAGTGCTGGATGTCTTGAAATGCATAAAAATGGATAAATCCCCAGCACCTGATCAGGTCGATTTTTCTGCTCCTCGGATGCTGCCTGACCTGCTGTGCATTCCCAGCAGCACACTCTCAACCCTGATCAGGTGTACCCTAGAGCTCTCTGGGAAGCGAGGGAGGTGATCGCTGGGCCCCTTGCTGAGATATTTGTATCATCGGGAGTCACAGGTGAGGTGCCAGAAGACCGGAGGTTGGCTAACGTGGTGCCAGTATTTAAGAAAGGTGGTAAGGACAAGCCAAGGAACTATAGACTGGTAAGCCTGACGTCGGTGGTGGTCAAGTTGTTGGAGGGAATCTTGAGGGACAGGATATCCATGTATTTGTAAAGGCAGGGACTGATTAGGGATAGTCAACATGGCTTTGTGCATGGGAAATCATGTCTCATGAACTTGATTGAGTTTTTTGAAAAAGTAACAAAGAGGATTGTTGAGGGCAGAATGGTAATCGTGATCTATATGGACTTCAGTAAGTCGTTCGACAAGGATCCCCATGGGAGACTGGTTAGCAAGGTTAGATCTCAAGGAATACTTGGAGAACTAGCCATTTAGATACAGAACTGGCTCAAAGGTAGAAGACAGAGGGTGGTGGTGCAGGGTTGTTCTTCAGACTGGAGACCTGTGACCAGTAGAGTGCCACAAGGGACTGGTTGTCATTTATATAAATGATTTGGATGCGAGCATAAGAGACATAGTAAGTTTGCAGATGACACCAAAATTGGAGGTGTAGTGGACAGCGAAGAAGGTCACCTCAGATTACAACGGAATCTTGATCAGATGGGCCAATGGGCTGAGTAGTAGCAGATGGAGTTTAATTTAGATAAACTTGAGGTGCTGCATTTTGGGAAAGCAAATCTTAGCAGGACTTATACACTTAATGGTAAGGTCTAAAGGAGTGTTGCTGAACAAAGAGACCTTGGAATGCAGGTTCATATTTCCTTGAAAATAGAGTCACAGGTAGATAGGATAGTGAAAAAGGCATTTGATGCTTTCCTTTATTGGTCAGAGTATTGAGTACAGGAGTTGGGAGGTCATGTTGCGGCTGTAGAGGACATTGGTTAGGCCACTTTTGGAATATTGCATGCAATTCTGGTCTCCTTCCTATCGGAAAGACGTTGTGAAACTTGAAAGAGTTCAGAAAAGATTTACAAGGATGTTGCCAGGGTTGGAGGATTTGAGCCATAGGGAGAGGTTTAATAGGCTGGAACTGTTTCCCAAGAGCTTCGGAGGCTGAGGGGTGACCTTATAGAGGTTTATGAAATCATGAGGGGCATGGATAGGGTAAAAAGACAAAGTCTTTTCCCTGGGGTGGGGGAATCCAAAATTAGAGGGCATAGATTTAGACTGAGAGAGAAAAGAGACTTAAGGGGCAACGTTTTCATGCAGAGGGTGGTACGTGTATGGAATGAGCTGCCAGAGGATGTGGTGGAGGCTGGTACAATTGCAACATTTAAAAGGCATCTGGATGGGTATATGAATAGGAAGGGTTTGAAAGGATATGGGCCAGGTGCTGGCAGGTGGGATTAGATTAGATTGGCAAGGACAAGTTGGACCGAAAGGTCTGTTTCCATGCTGTACATCTCTATGACTAAATGACCCCAACCTATGTTGGTGTCATCGCCTGTTTCATGTTTTAGATCCATGCGAAAAGTAGCTTTATTCTTAATACATCTTGTTATTTTATATTTTAGCAATGTTTATGTTATGTTTGACTACCATGTACTTTTGAATGTGTACTCTAAAGTAAATAGTTAGCTATGGCTCAGGAATATTCTCATTTAAGTCAGAAGGTTCAAGTCTCCCTTGAGGACTTGAGCACAGGTATCAATTTCCAGTAGAGTACTGAGGGAAGACTGTATTATCACAGGTGTTGTCTTTTGGACAAGCTGTTAAAGAAAGATCCTGCCATCTCAGGTTGATGTAATAGATCCATTGACATTATCCTGAAGCAGGAGAGTCTGTTTTCCCAGTGTCATGGCCATAAGACCATTAAATATAGTAGCCAGAATTAGGTCATTCAGCCCACCAAGTCTGCTCCATCATTCAATCATGACTGATTATTTTTGTAATATTTATTCCTGAATCAGCAACACAACAGATTCTCTGGCCATGACCATATTTCTGTTTGTGTGGACCTTAAATTGAGCAAATTTGGGATGTTGTGTAGTTGTGAAAGCTGCTATATAAATGCAAGATTTTCTTGCATTTATATAGTACACATGAAATGTAAGGAAGCAATTTTACATGTGGGTTCCAGTGAATATACACTCCATTGAGAACTGGTACGAATGTGATGGGTGTGGTGTGCCTTCAGTCAAACTCCACCAGTCGCACTATTAATCTAAATTTATGGATTCAGTTAGCAAAATGGCCAGTCTCACTCTACTGTACTACTACCCAGAAGAGAAGAAACATTTACTGCCCTTCTTTAATGAACTCAAAGTATCTATTTATTATGAACAAAATTTGTTCTTAATGTAAGTAGCAACTAATAATTAACACCTATGATTTTAAAGTAAAACTATGTTGCCTTAATCCCACACACATACTAGCATCTCAAAAAGACAAGGTTCAGCAAAGATCATAGGTTTTATTTTAAAGAAAGGCTAAAGGGGAAAAGACTCCCTTGGGCCACAGTCTGGAAATAAAGGATAAAATGTAATAACTTCTCATGTCTGCTGAAATTTCCTGTTGGTGTAACTGGATTGTTGAAGATGTAGATTGATAATAAATAAAAATCGAAAAAACTGCTAATGCCGGAAATCAGAAATAAAAGCAGAAATTGCTGGAAAAGCTCAGCAGGTCTGCAGCATCTGTGGAGAGAAATCAAAGTTAACATTTCAGCTCTAGTGGCCTTCCTCAGAACTGATGGTAGCTAGAAAAATGTTGGTTTTTATGCAGAACATAGGGTTGGGGGAGCAGGGAGGGAGTAAGGAGTAAATGAAAGGTGCAAATAGAGTGCAAAGAGAGAGAAGAACAGTTGGACTTGCAAAGGAGTGGATAATGATCAGCCTGGGAGAATGATAAGCTACTAATGGGAACTAATAATGGCTAACAAAGGGTTATGTATAACAGCAGACTATGTGATAACAAGGTCTAGTATGTAGGGTTAGGGTAAGGGTTTGGGAGAAGGTGCCTCCACCCCTAAAATAGTTGAACTCAATATTGAATCCAGATGGCTGTAGAGTTCCCAAGCAAAAAAATGAGGTGCTGCCTTGATGATAAATGTCAGTTCTGATTCTATTCAATTAGGATTTGTGTCGTTAACAATTGGTCAAGGTCCACTATTCATGCTCCACCAGGTAGGTAGAAATACTGGTAATTGGAAACTATTATATTTCCTAAGGATGTTGAAGAAGCAGGAGTTTTTGGGGTATCCACTCAACTCACTGACTTCTGGGTCTGAAAAAGCAGAATTCTAAGATCAGAGTTGGTTGCTAGATAACTATTAGCATAAGACCCTAGCCCTGTCAAAACTGTTTTCTTTCTTCAGTAATTGCAGCAATAAATTTCTTCTGCCTTGCTTTGCTTAGCTGCTTCTCCAAAGTCACTTGATTATCAGCAAAACAGCAGGTAGCTTGCAGCATATGTTAGACCTTTGACGTCAATAATTAGCAGGTCAGAGCCCACATACTGCTGAATACAATTCCAAGATATCGCATATTACTGCTCAATCCAGATGAATGTCCAAATAATTCTAGCTTCCTTCATATTGTGCTCCAATACAGCATGCATTAGAATGCCCATGATTTTCTCATCATGTGTGACTGGAATCACTACTATCTGCCCCTGCCAGGAGTATAGACCTTGAAGATTATTATCACCATTAAACTCTTGTCAACAGCCCAACTCACCTTGTTAATATTCAGCTTTCTATCTCAGTAAACTTGCCACATAAGCTAGATGTCATTGCGGATGCTATAACTCAGAAACAAAAATAAAATTGCTGGAAAAGTTCAGCAAGTCTAGCAGCATCTGTGGAGAGAAATCAGCGATAACGTTTTGGATCAAGTGACCCTTCCTCCAAACTGCTCTGAGGAAGGGTCACTTGACCTAAACATTTACTCTGATTTCTCTCCACAAATGCTGTCAGACTTGCTGAGCTTTTCCAGAAATTTCTAGTTTTGCAACATGGAAACTGAAGTGGACATGTGGCAAAGCTTGCTCTGAAGGGCTTCGATGATATGCTTTAGGCAGTAACATCTCAGGGCATGCTCTTGGGGCAACACCACCTACATTCCATGTCCACATGTATTGGCATCCAATATGTGCTGGCCTCTAAGAACTGTTGTAAACTTCAGTGATGCTTCTCGGGCTGTACCAGTGACTATCATTGTAATACTACTGTAAGGACACTGTGTGTTTGGTGACATGGACTCAGCTCATACACTGGATCAGCATACATTTGATGGTTAAGAACATTTTAGATGAAGGCATAGGAGACCAAGAAATTGATAAGAAAGGGAAGAATAATGTGCAGGTTAGGTGAATTGGCCATCCTAAATTGCTCGTAGTGTTAGGTGAAGGGGTAAATGTAGGGGTAGGGGTCTGGGTGGGTTGCGCTTTGGCGGGTTGGTATGGACTTGTTGGGCCGAAGGGCCTGTTTCCACACTGTAAGTAATCTAATCTAATCTAACCTAATAAACTATGAATGTAATCTTGCAAAAAAAGGTAAAAATGGACTGTAAGAGCTTCTCTGGTATGTAAAAAGAAACATTTGTCTAAGATGAATGTAGACCCACAGAATCAGCAGAATTTATAATGTGTGTGTTTTCACTGAGGAAGATATCAGAAATCTCCCTGAAGTTTAGAGACCCAAGTGACTTGAGAGAGTGACGATTTGAAGGGAATTTGTATTTGTAAGAAGGTTCCACTGGAGAAATCAACAAGGCCAAACATTGATCAGTTCCTGAGATCTGATAGTGTACAACTCAAAATGTTGAAGAAGGTGCCTGTAGAAATAGTGGATGCATTGGTAGTCATCTTCCAAAGATCCATAGGTCTAGAATGATTCCTACAGTTTGGAAATACGCAAGTATTACCCCACTATTTATGAAAGGAGCAAAGGAAAACAACAGGGATTACAGACCTGTCACCCTTACATCAATTGCAGTGTAAAAGCTAAAGTATCATAACATTCCACCACCTTCATTAAGTCTGAGTGCTGAGAGTTTTGTGGACAGCTGTTAATAAAGGGTCACTAAATTTTTGTGTGTATGTGTAGTGGGGAGAATCACAATATGGCGAACGTGACAAGCAAATAAACAGAGGGTTACTGTGGATGCCTCATTCAAAGACAGGCAGCACCTGATTAAGGGTCCCGACACTACAAAGGGAAGGAAACCTATTGTGCCCAAACTTGTAAAAGTCAGCAAAACCCAAGTGAGCAATTAGTGTATGCTTTCAAAGGTTACTAGAGTGTAGTCAGTCCACCAACGATCTTACAAAAGCGCCTGTAGATTGAAAGTGCTGAGATGAAATCTAATGCAGGAATTTTCTCGGATTTATGTTTTCCAAGTTGGGTTTGTTTGGTGAAATAAAAATTACTTACAGCAGCCTTTGAGCAAAATGACATTCAATACTAGTCCTGATTTATTGCCATTTGAATGAAACATAATTTATTGTAGGAAATATAATTATTGTCAGAACAATAATCCTAGAACCTTGGATATCTAGGAAAATGCAGGACTGGATAAGAAGGAAAAGAGAGGCTTTTAACAGGTGCAAAGGAAACAAAATCCACTGGAGTATAGAATGTGCAAGGGGGATCATAAAGTAATTAGGCAAGCAATGAGGGGCCATGAGAAAACACTCATAGAATCCATACAATGTGGAAACAGGCCCTACGGCCCAACAAGTCCACACCGACCTTCTGAAGAGTAACCCACCCAGACACATTCCCCTACTCTACATTTTACCCCTGACTAATGCACCTAACCTACACATCTCTGAACACTATGGCCAATTTAGCATGGCCAATTCACCTAACCTGCACATCTTTGGAAGCACCCAGAAGAAACCCATGCAGACACGGGGAGAATATGCAAACTCCACACAGACAGTTGCCCAAGGCTGGAATCAAACCCGGGTCCCTGGCACTGTGAGGCAGCTGTGTTAACCATTGAGCCACCATGCCGTCCATACCCTATCCACGCTCCTCCTGATTCTATAAACCTCTAAAAGGTCACCTCTCAATCTCTGACGCTCCAGGAAAAATAGACCAGCCCATTCAGCTTCTCCCCATAGCTCAAATCTTCCAACCTTGGCAACATCCTTGTAAATCTTTTCTGACCCCTTTCAAGTTTCACAACATCCTTTTGATAGGAGGGAGACCAGAATTGCATTCAATATTCCAAAAGTGGCCTAACCAATGTCGTTTAGGGCCGCCATATGACCTCTCAACTCCTGTGCTCAATGCTTTGACCAATAAAGGGAAGCATACCAAATGCCTTCTTCACTAACCTATCTACCTATAATTCTATTTTCAAGGAACTATGAACCTGCACTCCAAGGTGTCTTTGTTCAGCAACACTTCCTAGGACCTTACCATTAAGTGTATAAGTCCTGCTAAGATTTACTTTCCCAAAATGCAGCACCTCTGGTTTACCTGAATTAAACTCCATTTGCCACTCCTCAGCCCTTTGGCCCATCTGATCAAAATCCCGTTATAATCTGAGGTAACCTTCTTCGCTGTCCACTACGTCTCTAATTTTGGTGTCATCTGCAAACCTCCTATGTTCACATCCAATTCATTTATATTAATGGCGAAAAGCAGTGGACCCAGCACCGATCCTTGTGGCACACCACTGGTCAAAGACCTGCAGTCTGAAAAGCAACCCTCCACCACCACCCTCTGCCTTCTATCGAGGAGCCAATTCTATATCCAAATAACTAGTTCTCCCTGTATTCTGTGAGATCTAACCTTGCTAACCAGTCTACCATGAGGAACCTTGTCGAACGCCTTACTTACGTCCATAAAGATCACGATTACCACTCTGCCCTCATCAATCCTCTTTGTTACTTCTTCAAAAACTCAATCAGTTCATGAGACATGATTTCTCATGCACAAAGCCATGTTGACTATCCTTAATCAGTCCCTGCCATTCCAAATCCATGGACATCCTGTTCCTCAGGATCCCCTCCAACAACTTGCCCACCACTGATGTCAGGCTCACCAGTCTTGCAGACAAGCTTCTCCATGTCTGAAAGATGCAATCCAGTTGTTTAGAACTGAAAAGTAAATATTTTGTACAAAGTTAAAAATTTCCTTTTCTGTGCATGATTATTTTAACATAATGCTTTTACATGACTGCAATTTTAAAATGTCTTATGAGCAGCAAGTATACCTGCCGGGGTAGTTTATCATAACAGTCAAGAAACCATAAAAATGTGAATTTTTAAAAATTAATTGATATATTGTTGGCACAAAATGTGGCCACATTCAATTGTGCAGTTGCTCTTTTGGATTACTTATCAAAATTTTGTCCAAAAACCTTTTGCAAATTTTAAAGTGTACAAAACTGTACAAATTCACAAGTTCTTTAAACATTGATTCAGAAACACTTATGGAAACACTTTAACCAATGAGAATGGTCTTGTCATCTTTGGATTTAAACAGAAGTTTTACAGCCATAAAAAAGACTGACTGCATCATAATCTGTCTAAGAAACAAATAGTTCTGTTACTTATTATACTGGAGCAAATTGAGTGGATTCTATGTGTGATAAATTATAATATTGTTTCAGGTTTGAAGATGGCACAATTTCTTTCCTTGATATAATAGCAATAAATCATGGATTTGATGCACTGGATAAATTTACAGGTCAGTTACAAAATATAATATTAAATGTAAGTATAATGTTAAATCTGTTTAAGCTTTATAAGAATTGCATAAAAATGGGTCATAATATTCCAAACCATTGCAATTTTTTAATGGACTAAACTAGTGACAGAGATTGCAAGTGTGTTGAACTCTTAACAGTGAACCTATATCATGTGGATTGCAGAGTTCAAAAGGTGGCTCATGAACATATTCTCAAGGGTAATTAAGGATGGATTTGCCAGCAATGCACATATTCCATGAGTGAATAAAATAAAGTCTTGTATTTATTGGTCAGTGCCACATTGAAAGCAATGGGTGTCTGGAAGTAAGTGACATATGACAGGTTCGAGCCAGGCATGGACAGTAATGAATACTGAGGAGTACGTCAGTAAATCTATTGAGGGCAGATCTTGACTTTGTGCAGTACTCTAAACCAGGTAACAGTGATTCGGTAGCCTATTTCCCATTGCTGTAAATTTCATTTCCATTAATAATTGATAGTTCTGTGGCTTCCTTCTCTGTTGTGATTGTCTATACCTGTAAGCAAGAGGGCTATTTGTTACTGTGCTTGACTGATGTGCCTGGTATGCAAATGTATTCACTCACCTTGTTCACTTCAGTGAAGCCAGTAAAATCTTTTCAATTCATTGCTATATCCTTTGGACAAAGCTGCAAGCATTGCCCAAGTTACCTGCTCCTACTCCTTTCTGCCAGTGACCCATCCCATCCCCTGGACTTGTTGGAGTATATAGTTTTCTCACAATGCCAGTGGAGCACTGAGGATTCTGGCACTACTCTAAAATGAACAGTAGAGTTTTGCTGGAGCCAAGCTATGAGTCTGGAAATGAGTGAATGCACCAATTTTACACACTATTAATCTCATTCAGAACTATCATGAGCAGTTACCATTACAAAAAAAACAGTTGAAAGCCTTCTTCATCACCCTGTCGACCTGTGACTCAATTTTCAAGGAGATTTGAACCTGTACCTCTACATCTCTTTGTTCTATAACACTCTCCAGGGCCCTATCATTGACTGTGGAAGTTCTGCCCTGGTTTGTCTTACCAAAAATGCATCACTTCACATTTATCTAAATTAAACTCCATCTGCCATTCCTCAGCCCACTGGCCCAGTTTATCAAGATCTTGCTGCATTCCCAGATATCCTTCTTCACTGCCCTCTATACCACCAATCTTGGTGTCATTCGCAAACTTACTAACCACCCCTCCTAAATTTTCATCCAAATCATTCATGTAAATGGCGAATAGCAGTGGAATTAGCACCGCTCCCTTTGGTACACCGTTCGTCACAGGCCTCCAGTCTGAAAACAACCCTCTATCACACTGCCCTCATCTACTTTCTTGGTCACCTCTTCAAAAAATTGAAATCATATCCATGAGATATGATTTCCCAGGGACAACGCCATGCTGACAATCCCAAATGAGTCCTTGCCTCTCCAAATGCCTGTAGATCCTGTCTCTCAGAATCCCATCTCACAACTTACCCACCATGGATGTTAAGCTCACCAATCTGTAGTTCCCAGGTATTTCCTGAAATGATAGTGAAACAGCAGAATGTAAGCAGTTGAGGTAGTCCATGATGGGGCTGTATTTGAGGGGCTTTCAGGACTATGTCACTGAAGGTGAAGAATCAGTCACTTGTGAAGTTTTAATGAGATTTGGTGACCCACAATGATAACAATGGCTGGATTTGAGTTGTTGAGAAATTGTGAGATCAAACATAACCACATTTGCTGTTTGATGTATTTTGTGTGGTATCTGACCATCGTTTCCTGTTCCCTGGATGCTGCCTGACCTGCTGCGCTTTTCCAGCAACACATTTCCAGATCTGACCATAGTTGTCTGTTACATTTATTCATTTTATTTTAGGCTTGAGATATTAGACTGTATAAGTAATTTCTATTTTTGCACAGTTTTGAACATTTTCTTTTTCCAGGCTATGCATGTCTTAAAAGTTTATTTGTAATCATTATTATTCTTTGATGAACTTACTCGATTCTAATACTAAAATATATACTACAGTATAATACACATGTTGTTGGCCATATTATCACCCTGATTAAATTTAAATTTGTTGTGACCATTACAGGAGTGAAACTAGAAAGGAGTTAATGTACCCCTCCAACCTCAGTCCGCACTCTGAATTCTGTAGTCAGAAGTGAAAGGAATGTGAGAAAGTAATTGCACTTTATCTAGTTTAAAATCATTATTTTGGGGATGCGTATTTCAGAGCCACTTTAGGAAGTTTTGTGTGCATTCCTTGCATTTTACAATACTCCTCTTTTCCTTCCTGTTTTTTCCCTTCCACCTTCCTCTGAAGATTTGGATTTTTTTGTTGCAATATGCGTTCATCTTTATGCATGAGCCAAAACAACTTGTAGTTATGTCATGGCAATTTTACTGGACTAATAATCCAGAGACCCAAGCTAATAGTCCAGGGATGTGAATTCAAATCACATTATTGCAGCTAGACAAATTTAAATTTAATCAATAACCCTGAAATTAAAAGCTAATCTGAATAGTGAAACTATGGAATTGCAGAATAATAAACCTCTGTCCTTTAGGTCAGGAGCCCTGCCATCATTACCCAGTCTAGTCTTCATAATACTCCACACCCAAACATTCTGGTTAACTCTTAAGTATCACCTGATATGATTAAGCATGCTTCTCAGTTGTATTAAAGGCATCAGACTGACAAAAGCACATTACTAGACGTTGTAAAACTCTCCTCACTACCATCTGAGGCAATCTTTTCACACAGAGGGTGGTATGGGTATAGAATGAGCTGCCAGAGGAAGTGGTGGAGACTGGTACAATTGCAACATTTAAAAGGCATTTGAATGGGTATATGAATAGGAAGGGTTTGGAGGGATATGGGCCGGGTGCTGGCAGGTGGGACTAGATTGGGTTGGGATATCTGGTCGGCATGGAAGGATTGTACCGAAGGGTCTGTACACCTCTATGACTCTATGACTCTATCTGAGGACTTGCCATAAATTGGAGAGCTGTTTCACAGAAAAGTCAAGAAACAGCATGAAACAACTTTACTCACTGATTCATACCTTAGAGAAAATATCCCAGACTTTTCCATATCCATCCCTGGGTATGTCCTGATCCATTCACAAGACAAACCCAACATGGTGGGCATGATGACACGGTGGTATAGAGTTGGACTGTTCAACTTCAAACACTATGCAGATTTTTGCCATCAGGTCAAGCAAGTGCAAAGAAACCTTCTTTTGATTTCCATCTATACCCCAATGTCAGTTGATTATTTTGTACTCCTCCGAATTGCATGCATCTTGCATGAAGGATAGCAAGGACACAGAATACACTCTTGGTTAAGGACTTCAATCCCCATCATCAAGAGTGCTTCATAGCAGCACACTGATTGAGCTGGTTGGACCTTAATGAAATAGCTGCCAGATTGGCTCACTGGCAGGGAATGCAGGAAGAAACACATGGGAAAATCATACTTGATCTTGCCATCACCAATACTACCAATCACAGATTTATCTGTCCCTTACCAATTGGTAGAAATGATTACCATAAAGTCCTAGTAGATACAAAGCCCCATCTTCCCGCTGAGAATCCCACCATTATGTTGTGTAGGAGTACCACTGCATTAAATGAGATACATTAAGAACACTTCGTATATCAAGCCACTTTGGAGCAGCGAGAGGCGGGAGGAGGTGACGTTGGTGCAAGGTGATTGTCGGGAAGACCTGTAAGTATATTTAAACTTCTTACCTTCAGGCCAGCAAGGGAGGAGCGAGCAAAGGACTTCTGGGAATGGTAAGTAGAAGAGTTACCCGAGACACTACTCGGGTAGTGTCTCCCACCCATCCTCCTCCTCTAACATAAAAAAGTTGTGGGAGACAGATTGAGAAGCTAAGGTAACTAGTTTATTTCCTAATCCTTTTTTTTAGTAGTCACTTCAGGAGTTAGAATAGTGGGAATGGAGTTTAGGGCAGTGGAATGTTCCTCCTGCAGAATGTGGGAAGTAAGGGTCACCACTAGTGTCCCTGCTGACTACATCTGTGGGAAGTGCACCCAACACTAGCTCCTCAAAAACCGCATTAGGGAACTGGAGCTGGAGTTGGATGAACTTCGGATCATTCGGGAGGCAAAGGGTGTTATTGACAGGACTTACAGAGAGGTAGTCACTCCCCAGATAAAAGAAAAAGACAGATGTATGACAGTTAGGGGACAGAAAGGGAACCGGCAGGCAGTCCAGGTATCCCCTGTGGCCATTCCCCTCAACAATAAGTATACCGTTTTGGATACTGTTGGAGGGGGGGATGACTTACCAGGGAAAAGCAGTGGGGCACATGCTGCTCAAAAGGGAAGGGGGAAGAGGAGCAGAGCAGTAATCATTGGGGACTCGATAGTTAGGGGGACAGATAGGAGGTTCTGTGGGGACGAGAGAGACTCACGGTTGGTGTGTTGCCTCCTGGGTGCCAGGGTCTGTGATGTCTCTGATTGTGTTTTTGGGATCCTTCGGGGCGAGGTCCACATTGGCACCAACGACATAGGTCGGAAGAGAGATGGGGATTTGAGGCAGAACTTCAGGGAGCTAGGATGGAAGCTTAGAGCTAGGACAAATAGAGTTGTTTTCTCTGGTTTGCTGCCTGTGCCACGTGCTAGTGAGGTGAGGAATAGGGAGAGAAAGGAGTTGAACACATGGCTACAGGGATGGTGCAGGAGGGAGGGTTTCGGGTTTTTGGATAATTGGAGCTCTTTCTGGGGTAGGTGGGATCCCTACAAGCAGGATGGTCTTCATCTATACCAGAGGGCTACCAATATCCTGGGTGGGAAATTTGCTAAAGCTATTAAGGTAGATTTAAACTAATACAGCAGGGGGGATGGGAACCAAAATTGTAGGACAGGTACAGAAGAGGATTAGAGTAGGGAGTTCCAAAATCAAGTATCTGACACTGGCAAGCGAGAACCTGGATTGAAGTGTGTGTACTTCAATACGAGGAGCATCTGAAATAAAGTGGGTGAACTGGCAGCGTGGGTTGGTACCTGGGACTTCGATGTTGTGGCCATTACGGAGACATGGATAGAGCAGGGATAGGAATGACTGTTGCAGGTTCCGGGATTCAGATGTTTCAGTAAGAACAGATAAGATGGTAAAAGAGGGGGAGGTGTGGCATTGTTGATCAGGGACAATATTACAGTTGTAGAAAGGATGTTTGGGGACTCGTTAACTGAGGTAGTATGGGCTGAGGTTAGAAACAGGAAAGGAGAAGTCACCATGCTGGGAGTTTTCTATAGGCCTCTGAATAGTCCCACAGATGTAGAGGAAAGGATAGCAAAGATGATTCTCGATAGGAGTGAGAGAGGCAGGGTAGTTGTCATGGGGGACTTCAACTATCCAAATATTGACTGGGATCACTACAGTACAAGTACTATAGATGGGTCAGTTTTTGTCCAGTGTGTGCAGGAGGGCTTCCTGACACAGTATGTAGACAGGCCTACAAGGGGCGAAGCCACTTTAGATTTAGTACTGGGTAACGAGCCTGGCCAGGCATTCGATTTGGAAGTAGGTGAGCACTTTGGAGACACGAACCCCATTCTGTCAGGTTTACTTTAGTGATGGAAAGGGATAGGTGTACTCCACTGAGCAAAAGTTACAGCTGGGGGAAGGGACATTACGATGCAATTAGGAAAGATTTAGGAAGTGTAGAATGGGGAAAGAAAGTGCAGGGGCTGAGCACATTAAAAATGTGGAGCTTATTCAAGGAAAAGCTCCTGTTTGTCCTGGATAAGTATGTACCTGTCGGGCAGGGAGGAAGATATTGAACGCGTGAGCTGTGGTTTACTAAGGAAGTGGAATCCCTGGTCAAGAAGAAGAAGAAGACTTATGTTAGGACAAAATGTGAAAACTCAGGGCGCTTGAGGGTTACAAGAAAGTCAGGAAAGACCTAAAAAGAGAGCTCAGAAGAGCCAGGAGGAGACATGAGAAGTTGTTGGCAGATAGGATCAGGGTTAACCCTAAGGCTTTCCATAGGTATGTCAGGAATAAAAGAATGACGAGAGTTAAATTAGGGCCAATCAAAGATAATAGTGGGAAGTTGTTTGTGGAGTCAGAGGAGATAGGGGAAGCACTAAATAAATAGTGTTCACTATAGAAAATGAAAATGTTGGCGAGGAAGATATGGAGATACTTACATTTAGACTAAAAAAGATTGAGGTTCACAAGGAAGAGGTATTAGAAATACTGCAGAGTGTGCAAATCGACAAGTCCCCTTGGCCGGATGGGATCTATCCTAGGATCCTCTGAGAAGCAAGGGAAGAGATTGCCAAGCCTTTGGCATTGATCTTCAAATCATCATCGTATACAGGAATAGTGCCTGAGGACTGGAGGATAGCAAATGTGGTTCCCTTGTTCAAAAAGGGTGGTAGAGGCAACCCTGG
>NC_057714.1:50587693-50646769 GCF_004010195.1 Chiloscyllium plagiosum | reverse complement strand
GCTGGGCTGAGAGGTGGCAAATGGAGTTTAATGTGGACAAGTGTGAGGTGATACACTTTGGACGGAGTAATCGGAATGCAAAGTACTGGGCTAATGGTAAGATTCTTGGGAGTGCAGGTGAGCAGAGCGATCTCGGTGTCCATGTACACAGATACCTGAAAGTTGCCACCCAGATTGACAGGGTTGTTAAGAAGGCATACAGTGTTTTGGCCTTTATAAATAGATGGATTGAGTTCCGGAACCAGGAGGTTATGCTGCAGCTATACAAAGCTCTGGTACGGCCACACTTGGAGTATTGTGTACAGTTCTGGTCACCGCATTATAAGAAGGATGTGGAAGCTTTGGAAAGGGTGCAGAGGAGATTTACTAGGATGTTGCCTGGTATGGAAGGAATGTATTACGAGGAAAGGCTGAGGGCCTTGAGGCTGTTCTCGTTAGAGAGAAGAAGGTTGAGAGGTGACTTAATAGAGACATACAAGATAATCTGAGGGTTAGATAGGGTGGACAGGGAGAGCTGTCCACGAGGGAACACAACTTTCAAGTGAGGGGAGATAGGTATAAGACAAATGTCAGAGGTAGTTTCTTTACTCAGAGACTAATAAGGGTATGGAATGCTTTGCCTGCAACGGTAGTAGATTCGCCAAGTTTAAGTGCATTTAAGTCGTCATTGGACAGGCATATAGAATTACATGAAATAGTGTAGGTGGGATGGATTTCAGATTAGTATGACAGGGCGGCGCAATATCGAGGGCCGAAGGGCCTGTACTGCGCTGTAATGTTCTATGTTCTATATAACATCTAACAGATCAAAACTGGGCATTCATGAGGCATGGTGAACCATCTGCTGCAACAAATTGTATTTAACCACAATCTGTATCATTGTGGCCCTGCCAATCCCTCACTCTACCAATACCATCAAACCAGAAAAGTAATCATAGAATTTCCACAGTGTGGAAAGAGGCCATTTGGTCCATCAAGTCTGCACTGACCCTCCAAAGAGCATCCCATCCAGACCATACACCCTATTTACCATGGTTAAACATCTAGCCAAGACATCCTTACACATTCCGCATTTACCATGGTCAATCTACCTAACCTGCATGTCTTTGGATTATGTGAAGGAATTGGTGCACCCAGCGGAAACCCACGAAGACATGGGGGGAAGGTGTAAACTCTACACAGATAGTCATCCAAGACTGGAACCCGGGTCCCTAGTGCTGTGAGCCAGTAGTGCTAACCACAGAACCACCATGCCACCCTTAGTTCAATCTTGGTTTAAAGAGAAGTGAAAGAGAACAAATTAAGAGCAATACCAAGCATACCTAACTGAGATGCCTACCTGAAGAAGTAACACCACAGGACTGTATGTATGCTGAACAGCAGAAAAAGCATGCAATAGAACAAGACAATTCCACAACCAATGGATCAGATCAAATATCTAAGTCCAGTCATGAATGTCGACAGGTGTTTCGTCAAATAACTGGTGGAGAACTCTCAGAAACGTTCTCATCTTCATTGATAGGTGTCCAGTATGTCAGGTCAAAACACAAGTTAAATATGCCAAGTGTATGATCTGTGTGAGCCT
Source organism: Chiloscyllium plagiosum (assembly GCF_004010195.1). Taxonomy (NCBI): domain Eukaryota; kingdom Metazoa; phylum Chordata; class Chondrichthyes; order Orectolobiformes; family Hemiscylliidae; genus Chiloscyllium; species Chiloscyllium plagiosum. The sequence goes on along the minus strand of NC_057714.1, from coordinate 50,645,184 downwards.
TCTCCTAAAACCTCCAGCATCACAAATGTTGATCTTTTGCCTGTTCAATTCACAACACATGACATCAAGGAATGGCTGAAAGCAGTGCACACAGTGAAGGCCACCAAGCCTGAAAATAGGGCGATTATAGTACTCTAAACTTATTATCCAGCACTAGCTCTGCCCGTAGATAAGCGAATCCAATGTTACTCAAATAGTCCTATTTATGAAAAGCAGGACCAATCTAATCTGACCAATTTCTGCCCCAGTAGTCTACGGTTAATCCTCAAATAAGTGATGAGAGTTGATACTGGCATTGCAGTCAAGTGGTAATAACTTATCAACAACTTGGTCAGCAATATTTAGCTTGGGTTCTGCCAGGCTCACTCAGCTTCTGACCTCATTACAGACTTGGTACAAACATGGACAAAAGACCTAAATTCCACAGGTGAGTGACGTGACTTCCCTTCATGTCAAGGTGGCACTTCAACAAGTGTAGCATCAGGAGCTGCAGCAAAGTTGAATTGTATGGTAATCAGAAGAAAATGTCTCCAGTGTTTGGAGTCATATCCGACACATAGAAAAATGGTTGTGGATGTTGAAGCCTTTATCTTAGTCCAAGAACATCACTGCAGGAATTCCTTAGAATAGTATCCAAGGTTTAATCATCTTTAATTGCTTTATCAGTTGCCTTCATCATAAGGTCAGAAGTGGGAATGTTGACCAAGGATTGCACAGCACTCACTGAGATGTAATGAAGCAGTCTATGTCCATCTGCAGAAATACCTGGAAGGCACTGATATGCTAGGCAATGCTCATCTTCAACAAGAGAGTATCTAACCTCTATCCTGAAGTTCAACAAAATCTCAATATCTAGGGAGTTATTACTGAACTGGACCAACCGGGTAAGTAATGTTGCCAAAAGAGTAGGTTGGGACTGAGAAAGCAATGATGAGTAACCCACCTGTTACTCCACATCTACAAGGTGGAAGTAAGAGGTCTGATAGAATACTTGCTACTTGTCTGGATGAATACAGCTCCAACATCACTCAAAGGTCTACAACATTAGAACAAAACATCCTGTTTGTTTGCCATACCATCCACTGTGTTCATCATTCACTTTATACAGAACAAAGTGTGCAACCATATGTGCAATCTATACAACACTGCGACAACTTGCAAAGCTCATTCAATATAATTTGCAAAATGCTGCAGTCTCAGTCCATGCACAGGGAACCCACCACCTGCAAAATCCCTCCAAGCACAGTCACAGTATTATCCTACCTTGGAATTATATTGCCTTTCCTTCACTGGTGCTGAGTCAAAATACTGGATTGAGAGTTTACCTATACTAGATATATAGGTGGTTTAAGACAGCTCACCAACAGCATCTCAAAGCATGGCCAACAAATGTTGGCTTTGGCAGGCATGTTCACAAGTTATGAATGAATAAAAAGATTGTGAATATTGGTAAATTATTCAATCACATGTCAATACTGATCTAGACCCACCAGATGCCCAGAACATAAATTTCTAGTTGGTGCCACCACCTAGTAACCACAAAGATTGGTTGCATTTCTCACTCCACTGTTGAAACTGGTGCATGTATTGTGTGCCCCATCCCAGCAGGGATGAAGTAATTCCTACAAATTAGCCAAAAAGAGTAGCAGGCCTCAGGATTGGGAGCAGTTTAGATTTGTGAAAAGGAGGACGAAGGGTTTGATTAAGAGGGAGAAATAGTGTGCAAGAGTAAGCTTGTAGGAAACATGCAAACTAGTATACAAGCATGCATACAGGTATGTAAAGAGAAAAAGATTAGTGAAGACAAATGTAGATCCCTTCCAATCAGAACCAAGCGAAGTTATAATGGGGAGCAAAGAGATGGCAGGATTTTGGTCCTACCGTCAGAAAAGAAGACACAACTAAAGTCTCAAAAATGTTAGGCAACGCATGGTCTGGTGAGAGAAGAACTGGAGAAAATCAGTATTAGTAGGGAAACGGTGTTCGGAAAATTGATGGGACTAAAGGCCAATAAATCCCCAGAGCCCAATAATCTACATCCCGATTAATAATGTGACCCTAGAAATAGTGGATGCATTGGTCATGGCCTTTCAAGATTCTATAGACTCTGCTAATGTAATTCCACTGTTTTCAAAATAACTGGAAAGAAAACAGGATTACAGAGTGGTTAGCCTGACGCCTGTAGTAGGAACATTGCTAAAGTCCATTGTAAAAGATTTAATAGCAGAACACTTGGAAAACAGTGACATCATTCAGCAGAGTCAGCATGGATTTACGAAACGGAAATCATGCCTGAAAGATCTATTGGAAAGTTTGAAAGATATGCCTAGTAGAGTTGATGAGAGAAAACCAGTGATGTAGCTTATTTGATCTTTCAAAAGTCTTTCAATAATATGCCATATCAGCAATTAGTACATCAAGTTAAATCACATGGGAGTGGGGCAAATGTACTGTCATGGGTAGAGAATTGGTTGACAGACTGGAAGCAAAGAGTCAGAATAAATGGGTCATATTCTGAATGGTAACCAGTGACTAGTAGGGTACCGCAGGGATCAGTGCTTCAACCCCAGCTCTTAGCTATTAACATATACTAATGATTTAGCTGAGGAGACTAAATTTAGTGTCTCCAAGTTTGCTAAAGAATGGGAGGGTGAATTTTGAGAAGGATGTTTCAGTGTGATTTGGACAAGTTGAATGAGTGGGCACATGCATGGTAGATGAAGTATAACGTCCATAAATACGAAGTTATCCACTTTGGTAGCAGAAGCAGAAAGACAGATTCTTAACTGAATGGCGATAGTTTGGGAAGGAAGGACGAATGACAAGGCCTGAGAGTCTTTGTACACCAATTATTGAAAGTAAGCTTGCAGGTGCAGCAGATGGAGAAGAGGTCAAATGGTATGTTGGCCTTCATAACAAGAAGATTTAAGTACAAGAGTACAAGTACAAGATTTAAGTACAAGTACAGTTTTGGTGCAACTGTACTGAGCCTTGGTGAGGCCACCCCTAAATGATTGTGTGCAGTTTTGTCCTCCTCATCTGAGGAAGCATATTCCAGCTATGGAGCAAGTACAACAAATGTTTACCAGACTGATTCCTGGTATGGCAGCATTGACGTAAGACGAGAGACTAAATGAAATAGGACCATATTCACAGGAGTTTAGGAGAATAAATGGTAATCTGATAGAAAACTATAACATTTTATTAGAACTAGTCAGAGCAAATGCAGAATGGATATTCTCAATGATTGAGGAGTCCAAAGCCACGATTATAGTTTAAGTTTGCAGGTAACATCAAAGTTGGAGGTATACTGGACAGCAAAGAAGGTTACCTCAGATTAGAATGAGATTTTGATCAGGTGGGCTAATGGGCTGAGAAATGGCAGATGGAGTTTAATTTAGATAAATGTGAGATGCTGCATTTTGGGAAAGCAAATCCTAGCAGGACTTATAACTTAATGGTAAGGTCCTAGGGACTGTTGCTGAACAAAGAGACCTTGGATTGCAGGTTCATAGTTCCTTGAAAGTGGAGTCGTAGGTAGATAGGATAGTGAAGAAGGCATTTAGTATGTCTTTATTGGTCAGAGTATTGAGTACAGGGGTTGGGAGGTCATGTTGCGGCTGTACAGGACATTGGTAAGGCCACTGGTGGAATATTGCGTGCAATTCTGGTCTTCTTCCTATCAGAACCCTTTGTGAAACTTGAAAGGGTTCAGGAAAGACTTACGAGGATGTGGCAGGGTTGAAGGATTTGAGCTATAGGGAGAGGTTGAATAGGCTGGGGCTGTTTTTCCTGGAGCATCGGAGGCTGAGGGGTGACCTTATAGAGGCTTATAAAATCATGAGAGGCATGGATAGGATAAATAGACAAAGTCTTTACGCTGGGGTTGGGGAGTCCAGAACTAGAGGGCAAAGGTTTAGGGTGAGAGAGAGGAAAGATATAAAAGAGACCTAAGAGGCAATCTTTTCACGCTGAGGGTGGTACGTATATGGAATGAGGCTTGTACAATTGCAACATTTAAAAAGCATCTGGATGAGTATATGAATAGAAAGGGTTTGGAGGGATATGGACCAGGTGAGACTAGATTGGGTTGGGATATCTGGTCGGCATGGACGGATTGGACTGAAGGGTCTGTTTCTGTGCTGTACATCTCTATGAATCTTCTGATACAAGTAGGCCATTTAGAGCTGAGATAAAGACAAATTTCTTCACTCAATAATGAGTGTGTGGAATTTTCTGCCTTAGAAAGTGTTTGATGACAAAACATTGAATTTTTCAAGAAGGAGATAGATGTTGGGGCAAAAGGGGTTAAAGGATATGGAGAGTAAGTGGGAACAGGGTACTAAGTTGGATGATCAGCCATGATAATACTGAATGGCAAATTGGGCTAACAGGACCGAATAGCTTACCGCTGTTACTATTTATCTATATTTCTTTGTTTCAACATGCATTATGAATCAAACTGAGACTTTACAGGTTTGCGTAGTTCAGCTATTTGCAAATTTAACCAGCACACCAATAAAGGTATCAGCTTAGCCTACTTAAAAAATTCTTTAACACTGCTGTTGAAGATCATTTCGCAGTCATATGCCAAACAATCCACACCGTCCTCCAAAGAAATATTAAACTTCATTGCACTTAAAGACCATTTTGCCAGATTTAATACATTTAATGAATTTTAATACAGAATGAAATTTCCCAGATGTCTAAAATATTAATCACCAGCTGCTAAACTATATTGATTAATATATAATACAGAACCAACCAATGTGCTAATTTAAAAAAAACAGGCATTTATTGGTTTTCTGTCCCACTTAAACTACTATTAACACCAGGTTTACATAGCTATAAAAAACATGATTTCCACAGGAGAATAAAATCATTCATTTTTTTCAAACAAATGATTGCTTATTTTGTAATGTTAATTGCATGAATAATTTGAAATGACATAACATAGAAATATAGGTCCTAAATGGCCCATGCCATGTATTTAAACTGTGACCCCTTGTTCTGGGTAAATAAAAGCTCAATAACTGCTGCACAAGACCTTTTGGAGTCTCAACAGGGAGATTTTAATTTGTCCCTAATTAGTTGATTGGAAGGCTGGTTTGTAATGTAGAGTGATGCCAACAGCGTGGGTTCAATTTCTACACCAGCTGAGGTTACTATGAAGGAATCTCCTTTTCAACCTCTCTCCTAGCCTGAGGCATGGTGGCCCTAAGGTTAAACCAACACCAGTCACCTCTTTTTAAAGAGAGAGCAGGCCTTTGGTCTGGTAAGACTATGGTGACTGTTTTTTTACATCTCTTCAACTTCCCTCGTTCTTAGAATCCTTCTTCCTCACTGGGATATATCTTTTCTGTGAGCCATAAACTGTTTGCTTAAATATTTACCATTGTTCCAAAACACTTTTAACTGCTAAATTTCTATGCTACTTCATTCCTATGTAAATACCATTCTTTCACTTAGCACAAATGTTCTGACCCAAGTTCCTCACCCTCATATTGAATACTAAATTCTGCTGTGTTATGGTCACTGCTTTTTAGGGCATCTTTTACTCTGATATCATTTATTAAACCTGCCTCATTACACATCACCAGATCTAAAATACCCTCATTCCAGGATCCACAGCATATTGTTTTGGGGTACTGTCCCAAATAGACTGTGAATTCTTCCTCATGGTTGCTTCTCCTAATCTGACTATCCCAGTCGATATGAACATTAAAGTCATTCATGATTAATATACTGCCTTTATTATATGTCTTCATGATCTCTTGATTTATCCTCTGTGCTACCAGATAGCTTATAGAAAATTCCTATCAGAGTCTTTTTTTTTCATTTTCATTTCTTACTACCACCCATATGGATTCTACATCTTTCTATCATTTCTTGCATTTGTACTTATTCCATCCTATACTGACAATGCTACCCCATCATCCTTTCCTTCCTACATGACCTTCAAAAAAATCAAATGCCCAAAGTGTTTAGTTCCCAACTTTGATCTTATAAGTATGTCCCCATAATGGCTACACGATAATACCCATTAACCTGTATTTGTGCCATCAATTCAAAATCAATTCATTTATCCTGATTGCTGCGAGCATTCAAGTTCAAGAGACATCAATTTTGCATTTTTACCATTCTTCCATCTTTGACACAGTTTACTCCTATTTTTCGATGTCTGCATTCTCTCCCTTCCTGTTCCACTTTGAATATCACTATTCAAATAGCTGCCCTGGAATGCTGCCATATCCTCTTGCTCTGTAAGCTTACAGTTCTGCTCCCCCAAACCACTGTACACCTGTCCTTTGCCCCGTACCTGCCTAATTAGTTTAAAGCCCTCACTCCAACCCTACTCATTCAATTTGCCAGGACATTGGTCCCAACACAGTTCCAGTGAAGCCCATCCCACTGGAACAGTTCCTTTCCACCCTAGTACTGGTCCCAGTGGCCATCTGGAGATCAGTCTGTAACTTTCAAGTGAATCTAGAACATGGATGAACAGTATACTTGTCTTTTTTAGACAGATAACGTGTAAAGCTGAAAATTGGTGCCTTATATTTTTGTAGGACGATGATTACTGTTTGTAAGTGCAAATTGGTGGAGCATATGTCCCGGGTATTGAAATCAGACCATCGGTATGTTATATTTCAGAAAGCCAGTTTGCAAAGGATAGAATTGGTGCCATTCTTTACACACATTTATAGAATTACACATTAGTAGCATGCATCTCCTAACCAGAATAAGCTAGATTTATTACGATGCAGAAAAAGGCTGTTCAGCCCATCATGCCTTCAGCAGCTCTATTATCTACTGCCAGTCTCCTGCCTTTTCCCCATGTCCAGGCATACCATTACTATCAAACAATTATTTAATGCTTTCTTGAGTGCATTAAATGAAACATCCTTCACCACATTTCTAGGCAGCGCATTCTATACCCGAACTACTCACTGAATGAAAACCTTTTTCTGACCTTTGCTTCATTTGCATATATTGAAGAACGCATTTGGCATGCTTGCTTCTATCGGTGAGAGCATTGAGTACTGGAGTTGGGCTTCATGTTACAGCTGTGGAAGTTGTTGATAAGGCCACATTTAGGATATTGTGTACAATTTTGATCACCCTGCTGTAGGAAGGATGTTATAAAGTTGGAAAGAGTGCAAAAAAGATTTGCAAGGATATTACTAAGACTAGAAGGTTTGAGTTATAAGGAGAGGCTGAATGGGCTGGCACTTTTTTTTTCCTGGAGCGTAGGAGGATGAGAGGTGCCCTTATAAAATCATAAGGTGAATATCCAAGATCCTTTCACCTGGGTAGGAGATTCCAAAACTAGAGAGCATAGGTTTAAGATGAGAGGAGAAAGATTTAAAAGGGACCTGAGAGGCATTTTTTTCACACAGGGGGTGATGTGTATATGGAATGTGCTGCCAGAGAAAGTGATATGGGTGGTACAGTTACTGCATTTAACATATTCATGTACATGCATAAGAAATGTTTAGAGGGATATGGGCCAAACACTTGCAAATTGTTTAGTTTAGGAAAGATTGTTAGCATGGATGAGTTGGACTAACGGACCTGTTTCTGTGCTGTATGACTCTATACCTTCTTGTTCTTGCTTCTTTTAAAAGCCAAAACAGCTTCTCTCTATCTACTCTTGCCAACTTGCTCATGGTTTTGAAAATCTCATTCAGCTCCCCTTTCAGCCTTCTTCTCTCCAGGGAGACCCAGCTTCTTTAATCTTTGCACATGACTAAAGATTTTCATACCTGGAACCATGCTAGTAATCACTTTTGCTCTCTCTCTAATTTATTCACAACTTTTCTATGACCTAGGACCCAATACTCAATGACATACCCCAGCTGAGGTCCAATAAGTGCCTTGTGGAAGTCCACGATCATCTCCTTGCTCTTGTATTCTCTACCATACTCATAAAGCCAAGAAGACAGCTTTATTTATGACTCTCTCCACCTGTCTTGCCACCTTCAATGATCTGCACACATATACAACCATGTCCCTGTGCTCCTGCACTCCCTTTAGAACTACACCCCCTACATTTTAGTGTTCTTCCAGTCAAAGTGCATCATCTCATATTTTTCTGTATTAAACCTCATCTGCCACCTATCCACCCATTCCACCAACTTGTCAATGTCCTTTTGAAGTTCCACACCATCCTCCTCACAGTTTACAATTCTTCCAAGTTTAGTGTCATCTGGAAACTTTGAAATTATTCCCTGCAAACCAAGATCTAGATCACTAATATATAACCAGGAAAAGCAAGGGCCCCAATACTGACCCCTGAAGAGCTGCGCTACAAACATACCTGCTTCCTGAAAAATAACCATGAACCATTATTCTATTTTTTATCACTTAGCCAATCTTGTATCCACATTGTCATTGTCTCTTTTACTCTATGACTGGCAACTTCCTTCACAGGTTTGTTGTGAGGCATTGTATCAAGCGCCTTCTGGAAACCATGTATATTACATCAAAAACATAACCCTCATCAATCCTCTCCATTACTCCTTTCAAAACCTCCATCAAGTTAGTTTCACACAAATTCCACTTTAAAAATCTATGTTGACTCTTTCTAATCAACTCAGCTTTTCCATGTTTCTACTGATTCTATCCCGCCAAATAATTGTTTCCAAATGTTTTCCCATTACTTAACTAAACTAAACTAAACTAACTGCCCAATAATTGCTTGGATTAGCTTTCCAACCTTTTGTGAACATAGGCATTATGTTGACAATTCCCCAGTCTTCTATTACCTCCCTGCAGTCTAAGAAAGACTGAAATATTTTGGCCAGTGGCTCCATAATCTGTACCCTTACTTCCTTCAAAATCCTTGGGTGCATCTTATCTACTCCTGGTGCCTTGGTAACTTTAAGTGCAAACAATCTATCCAAAAAGTAGAACGGTACATCACAGGAATTGTCCCTTAGGCCCACCAAGTCTTGGCCAACCATGATATCATTCTAACCTAAAAGACTTGTTCCTTATTAATTCTGAACCCTCCTCGTTTCAGAGTTTCTTTCACTTTCATGCTAGCCTGGGCAGCGTCCACGTCTTTTGTAAAAACACATGCAAAGCATTAATTTAATACTTCAGCCATGCCGCTGCCCCTGTCTTTAAATTCTCTTTTTGGTTTCTGATCAGCCCTATTCCTCCTTGAACCAGTCTCTTACTGTTATATACCTATAGAAGACTTTGGAATTTCCCTTTATGTGAGTAGCTTTTCTTTCTCATAATCCTGTTTGCTTTTTACCTTCCCCAAACCTTCAGTATTTCTGCTGATTTTCATTTGTATTTTCTGCAGTATACCTGTTAATTTCTTTCTAATTAACCTTTTCTTTCTAATGTTAATTCTACGGTTAAGTTTCAGACTGTTTCTGTTTATAAGAGCTTCAGCTAAATCGCCAGTTCATGCCCGCAACTGCACACAATGAAATACAATTAATATGTAGTCAAAATGGTGGACTCGTTGTCAAAGACCTTCAGATCCTTTGTTCTTTTGTCAGAAACTCCGTCACCTCAGGCCTGACCAATTAGCTAGCTCAGTGTAAGAACCTGCTTTTGCATAACTGATGTAGCATTGTGTCTGTTTGACATCTAGAAAAGTTAGATTTTTAAAATACATTTTTGAGCATTATTTCTTCTTTAAAAAATGTTGTTCAAGTTAGAATTTATTTCTCTGTATACCTAAAAGCTTTTGAATAGAACAAAATAATCTAGTAGCAAAAGAAAATATGAATTAGTTCCTGTGTCCCTGGAGCAAATTAGGAACGATTGACCTTGAGATAACTTTCATTAAGCCTATAGGCATCAAATTTTATATTGCGCAACTTCTTCAGGCTGTTGCCCTTCTCCATCCAACCTTTTAGTTCATTTATCACTCTATTCCCTATTCCCTTCAGTTCAACCTTCTGCTCTTGTCTTTTTCAACCCAGCTCAAATTTGCACTTCTCTCTTCAAGTTGACACATGGTTATTATTATAGTCAAGCAGGCATCTTTAACAATGAGTATGCAACTTTAGTACATCGGATGTTATAACAAAAAGCGTGTGTGTTAAACTACAGAAATCCACCCTGCTGTTTATTTCAAACCAGAGACTTTAATTACAGTTTATCACATCAAATAATGTGAGAATTTTGAATTAATTCTTTTAGTGAACATGGTGGTGTTTTCTCCAGGTGAACAATTGATTAAATTATGGAGCCCATAGTAACGCACTCATCTTTTTTGCAATGATATGCAAAATATGCAATTTTTTTGTACAGAGCTGCCAAGAAATAATAAGATGCTACTGTATGAGTATTAGGGATTGTGGAAATTGTACAGAAGAAAAATGGTGTGGTAGGCATGAAATAAAACAAAATGATAGAAAAATAGGTCTGTGGGCATTTGGAAAGAAAAACCTTTTACTGAAGTGAAGCTATTTTGCCTTTGATTTATTGGCTAACTTTATTAATGTAGTGAGAATGCATAGCTAAAAGCTAACTGTAGTTAAATTTCATATCCTAGTCTAATGCAAATATTGCAAAGATTATAAACTAGTTTTTAAATAATAGACCTTATAGGAGGCAAATTATGTGTCCTGTGCACTCTGTTCAGTTACATGTGAAACTAACACTTGTTTTTTTAATCCAAATATTTTTTCAAGTTTTTCAAATGCATTTTTGTTTGCAAAATATGTTGAAACTGTGATTGCTGAATTGAGTGGAGGGGAATCTCACAGAAAGAATGTGCTAGGAACTTTTAAGAATTAATTCAGGCCATTTCACCTCATGCATTTGTAAGAAATATTAAAAATGACTGTGGGTAATATTTTAGTTTAAACTATGAGTAATTCAGTCAAAAAATATTTTCTTTTCAAGCTTCTACATATTTTCTGCTAATCACTTCCTCATCTTTTGTTCAAAAAGTGCTTGTAAGTTAAATCCTACATGAGATTTCATGTTAATACTGTACCATTTATCAAAGAACATTTATAGCACAGTGAGAAACTATTCAATACATCGTTTTTGTATCATTCTTTGAAACATTAATCTAAAACTATTCCTACCCTCTCTTCCCTCCCCAGGGGTCTATATTTTTTATTTGAATATTTAATCTAATTCACTTATTTATCCAATCTTCCCAAAAACATGTGAAGATCTCTGCTTTAGCCATTTTCTATGAAAGAGGTTTCCCTGCACTAAAACCATATACTTGAAGATACCTCTGTTAGTATCGCCCCAACTTTCATAATTGTAATTTAACATAGACAACCTTTAATCATTAACTCTGGAGGGAAGTAAAGGGTGATATAACATTTACTAAAAAAGTAAAAAATAAATATTTTAACAGCAAATGGCATTGCATTATTCTGTACTATTCTTGTCACCTTCTAAGAATTACAGTGAACTTGGTACAAATGACTGGCTAAAGAATGAATATCTGTAAAGGAGCACAATTTATATAATTATACTGTATTTGTTCTTATCCTGACATGTAAAAGAGGCAATTATAAGTACTTAGCTTTTTCTTTTTACTGACATTACTTGCTACAAATGGTTTAACTCCAGTTAAGTAGTTATTATTGAAGTAATTGAGGAATGCAGTTTTTCTTTCTTTTATTTGCACTGTGATGCACCATGCATCATCCACCTCTTACTTCAAAAGAAAACAAGTTGACTGATTCATTTGAGCTTTCTCCAAGGTTGCTGCATAATCTCTTACAAGCACAAGATGTAAAAGCTGGAGTAGGCCATTTGGCCCTTTTACAGCCTGGTTTGGTATTCAGCAAGAATGTGACCGATCCTCTACCATAATTCCACCTTCCCTCACTTCCTCATATTCATTAGTTCACTTAGTGTCCAAAAATCTGTCAATTTCTATTTTGAAGAGTTGGAGATACTAACCTCATGGTGGAGCTAACCTCATTAATGATTACCATGACAACTAATATCAATTTTTGTAAAAATTCATCTGGTGTGTTTATTGTCCTGCCAGGAAGGAAGTCTAACATATGTAGGGTCATAGAGGCTCTTGTGGTGTATTGGTTGTGTGACTACCTTTTGAGTCCTCCCTGTTTCTGAGCAGGTTTAGTAGAAAATTAGAAGTCTGCAACAGAAAAAAGGCCTTTTAACCCATCAAGTCTGTACCAGTCAGAAACAACCACCTAACTAATCTAACCCCAATTTCTAGCATATGGCCCATAACTTTGTTTGCCTTGGCATTGCACGTGTCTCTCTAAATACTACTTAAATGTTATGAACATTTCTGCATCTACTACTGTTATAGGTAGTGACATCTAGCATGCACCTGGGACCTCGATGTTGTTGCCATTTTTGAGATATGGATAGAGCAGGGACAGGAATAGTTGCTACAGGTTCCAGGATTTAGATGTTTCAGTAAGACTAGAGAAGCTGGTAAAAGAGGGGGACATGTGGCATTATTAGTCAAGGACAGTATTATGGTGGCAGAAAAGACATTTGAGGACTTGTCTTCTGAACGAGTATAGGCTGAGGTTAGAAATAGGAGAGGAGAGGTCACCCTGTTGGGAGTTTTCTATAGGCCTCTGAATAGTTTCAGAGACATAGAGGAAAGGATAGCAAAGATGATTCTAGGTAGGAGCGAGACTAATAGGGTAGTTGGAAAGGATAGCAAAGATGATTCTAGGTAGGAGCGAGACTAATAGGGTAGTTGATTAGGGGGCCTTTAACTTTCCAAATATTGACTGGAAATATTATAGTTTTGGGAATTTAGATGGATCAATTTTTGTCCAATGTGTGCAGGAGGGTTTCCTGACACCGTATGTAGACAGACCAACAAGGGGCAAGGCCACATTGGATTTGTTATTGGGTAATGAACTCGGCCAAGTGTTAGATTTGGAGGTAGGTGAGCACTTTCGTGATAGTGACCACAATTCGGTTATGCTTACTTTAGCGTTGGAAAGGGATAGATATATACCGCAGGGCAAGCGTTATAACTGGGGTAAGGTAATTATGATGCGATTAGGCAAGACTTAGGATGCATAAGATAGGGAAGGAAACTGCAAGGGATGGGCACGATAGAAATGTGGAGCTTATTCAAGGAACAGCTGTTGTACATCCTTGAAAGTATGTACCTGTCAGGTAGGAAAGAAGTGGCCGATCGACGGAGCTGTGGTTTACTAAGGACATTGAATCTTTTTGTCAAGAGGAAGAAGAAAGCTTATGTTAGGATGAGATGTGAAGGATCAGTTAGGGGCACTTGAGAGTTACAAGTTAGCCAGGAAAGACCTAAAGAGAGAACGAAGAAGAGTCAGGAGGGGACATGAGAAGTCATTGGCAGATGGGATCAAGGAAAACCCTAAAGTTTTCTATAGGTATATCAGAAATAAAAGAATGACTAGAGTAAGATTAGGCCAATCAAGGACAGTAGTGGGAAGTTGTGCGTGGAGTCTGAGGAGATAGGAGAAGCGCTAAATGAATATTTTTCATCAGTATTCACACTGGAAAAAGACATTGTTGTTGAGGAGAATACTGAGTTGCAGGCTACTAAACTAGACGGGATTGAGGTTCATAAGGAGGAGTTGTTAGCAATTCTGGAAAGAGTGAAAATTGATAAGTCCCCTGGGCTGGATGGGATTTATCATAGGATTCTCTGGGAAACCAGGGAGGATATTGCAGAGCCTTTGGCTTTGACCTTTATGTCATCATTGTCTGCAGGAATAATGCCAGAAGACTGGAGGATAGCAAGTGTTGTCCTGTTGTTCAAGAAGGTGAGTAGAGACAACCCTGATAATTATAGACCAGTGAGCCTTACTTTGGTTGTGGGTAAAGTGTTGAAAAAGCTTATAAGAGATAGGATTTATGATCATCTAGAAAGGAATAAGTTGATTCGGGATAGTCAGCATGGTTTTGTGAAAGGTACCTCACAAACCTTATTGAGTTCTTTGGGAACGTGACCAAACAGATGGATGAGGGTAAAGCGGTTGATGTGGTGTATATGGATTTCAGTAAGACGTTTGATAAGATTCCCCATGGTAGTCTATTGCACAAAATACGGAGATGTGGGATTGAGGGTAATTTAGCAATTTGGATCAGTAATTGGCTAGCTGAAAGAACAAAGAGGGTGGTGGTTGGTAGGAAATATTCACCCTGGAGTTCAGTTAGGATTTGTCTTGGGGCAACTGCTGTTTGTCATTTTTATAACTGACCTGGATAGGGCGTAGAAAGATGGGTTGGTAAATTTGCAGATGATGCTAAGGTCGGTGGAGTAGTGGACATTGTCAAAGGATGTTACAGGTTACAGAGGGTCGTAGATAAGCTGCAGAGCTGGGCTGAGAGTTAGCAAATGGAGTTTAATGTGGTAATGTGTGAGGTTCAGTTTGGAAGGAGCAACAGGACTGCAGAATACTGGCCTAATAGGAAGATTCTTGACAGAGTAGATGAGCAGAGAGATCTCTGTGTTCATGTACATAGATCCCTGAAAGTTGCCACCCAGGTTGATAGCATTGTTAAGAAGGCATACAGTGTGTTAGGTATTATTGGTAGAAGGATTGAATTTCGGAGCCATGAGGTCATGTTGCAACTGTACAAAACTCTGGAGTATTGTGTACAGTTCTGGCCACTGTATTATTGGAAGGATGTGGAAGCTTTGGAATGGGTTCAGAGGCGATTTACTGGAATGTTGCCTGGTATGGAATGCAGGTTAAGTCTGTGGTTAAGAAAGCAAATGTAGTGTTGTCATTTATCACAAGAGGATTGGAATGTAAAAGCAGCGATGTGCTGCTGAGACCTTGTAAAGCTCTGGTTAGGCCCCATTTAGAATACTGTGTCCAGTTTTGGGCCCCACATCTCAGGAAGGACATTGTGGCACCGGAACGTGTTCAGCGAAGATTCACACAGATGATCCCTGGAATGGTAGGCCTAACATAGGATGAACGGCTGAGGATCCTAGGATTGTATTCATTAGAGTTTAGAAGATTGAGGGGAGATCTAATAGAAACTTACAAGATAATGCATGGCTTAGAAAGCATGGACACTGGGAATTTGTTTCCATCAGGCGGGGATACTAGGACCCTTGGGATTAGTGGAGGTCAATTTAAAACAGAAATGAGGAGACATTTCTTCAGCCAAAGAGTGGTGAGCCTGTGGAATTCATTGCCATGGAGCGCAGTGGAGACCGGGACGTTAAATGTTTTCAAGGCAGAGATTGATATAATCTTAATCTCGCAAGGAATTAAGGGATATGGGGAGAGTATGGATAAGTGGCATTGAAATGCCCATTAGCCATGATTGAATGGCTGAGTGGACTCAATGGGCCAAATGGCCTTACTTCCATTCCTGTGTCTTATGGTCTTATGGAGGGAAGGTCTGATGAGGAACGGCTGAGGGACATGAGGGTGTTTTCATTAGTGAGAAGAAGGTTGAGAGGTGACTTAATTGAGACATATAAGATGATCATAGGATTAGATAGGGTGGACAGTGAGACCCTTTTTTCTCAGATGGTGATGGCTAGCTTGAGGAGACATAGCTTTAAATTGAGGGGTGATAGATATAGGTAGTTTTGTGGAACACCCTGACTGCAACTGTACTAGACTTGTCAACGTTAAGGGAATTTGAATGGTCATTGGATAAGCATTTGGATGAAAATGGAATAGTGTAGGATAGATGGGCTTCAGATTAGTTCCACAGGTCAGCGCAACATTGAGGGCTGAAGGGCCTGTCCTGTACTGTCATGTTCTATGTTGTTATTTCTATAACTACTAAGTTGTGGCACCAGAAGTAATTTGGAAATTACTATCTTTTGGTTCCTACTATTTAACCTATTTCCCACCTCCCTAAATACTGCTTGCAGGACCTTCTCCCTTTTTGTACCTGTTTCGTTTGTACCAATATGCACCACAATCTCTGTTTGCCCTCCCCTTTCAAAATATCATGCATCCATTCAGTGCAATTCCTGACCCAGACACCAGGGAGGCAACATATCTTTCTGGAGTCTTCTCTGCAGCCACAGAAACACCTATCTGTTCCCCTTATAGTTGAATCCTCAACCACTACAGCACTGCCATTCTTCTTCCCTGTTGTACAGCAGGGCCAGTCATGGTGCCATAAAGTTGGCTTCTGCTGCTTTCCCCTGTCATCCTCCCCAACAATATACAAAACTGTACATCTGTTAGAAAAGGAGATGGCCACAGGGGGCTCCTGCAGTATTTGCCTCCTTCGACTCTGGCTGGTGATCAAGCCATATCCTTTTTGCCTATTCAGTCTTCACCTGCAGTGTGGTCACATCACTGAATGTGCTATCTATGACATTCTCAGCATCACAGATGATGCAGTGAATTTACCTGCAGCTCCCACTGTGAAATGCAGTTAGTCAGTAGCTGCAGGTGGACACACTTCCTGCACATGTGGTCACCAGGGACAACAGAGGCTTTGATGCTTGAGCACATCACAAGTTCAAGCTCTGTTGTCATGACTCCCCTTAAGTCCCTTAGTTAATCCCTTCATTAAAAAATTGCTTATACATATAAAATGTTGAACCTATCAACACTCCACAGCCCTGCAGTGACACTGGTTGATTTATTTACGTTCAATTGAAGAGAAAGGATGTAGCCTTACAAAAATAACTGCCTGCTCCTACTGCACCTTTTCCTCCAGTGTTCTAAATTCCCCAAAGCATACCACCTTATAACCTTTTAACTGGATTATTGAACTTTAGATGTTTAAAGAAGAGAAAAAAATGTAAGACTTGCCAGTTCAGTTCCCATAAAACCATAGTAATGATACAGCACAGAAGGGGGCCATTTGGCCCATCTTGTCCATGTCAACCCAAAGACATCCAGTTGCCCTTTCTAATCCCATCTTCCCTTAGAAGGTGCTTCAAATTTCCTAAAACACATACTTGGTCTGACTCTCATTCTGGATTTTTGTTCCCTCCCTATCACTCATACAAAGCTTATTGACATGTTTACTCTGAACTCACAGCAATGTGATTGATTCTTAACTCAAGAATACCCTTGTCAGTTCAAGGGCCATTAGGAATGTTAGGTTTGTCTGAGACTGCACTTCAGATGGTGAGAGCATTTCGGATTCATCTGAAAAGGAGAAATGCCTCAGAAGTTGTTTATGTGTTGGGAAATAGGGGCTGAACCAGATGAAGAGAATAGAGCATACAGAGCCTCTAGTTCAAAGCTTTGGATTTGAGTGAGAATTAAGAGTGCTCCCTGTTCAACAGCTTCGAGGAGCAGAATGGCTCAGAATAGTGCTGAAAGACGCAAAGTCAAAAACAAACACAGGCTGAAGTGAAATTTATCACTGCATTTAATGTCAGCGAGCATTACTGATTTAGATTGGGCATGTTTATCATGTGCCAAAGCAAAATACATAAGAATCAGAAGCAGACGTAGACCACCTGGCAGTTCGAGCCCACTCTGCCATTAAGTAAGATTATGGCTGATGTTTTCATGACCTTAGCTCCTCTCACCATTACCCTTACTTCCTTTACTGTTCAAAAAAATTATAAATCTTAGCTTTAAATACATTCAATGAGGAAGCCTCAACTGTCTCACTGGGCAGGGAATTTCACAAATTCACAACCCTTTGGGTGAAGAAGTTCCTTCT
Organism: Chiloscyllium plagiosum; assembly: GCF_004010195.1. Classification (NCBI taxonomy): domain Eukaryota; kingdom Metazoa; phylum Chordata; class Chondrichthyes; order Orectolobiformes; family Hemiscylliidae; genus Chiloscyllium; species Chiloscyllium plagiosum. The sequence continues at coordinate 50,627,592 of NC_057714.1, read as the reverse complement.
CAATGCAGTCCTAAATCTGCTCTCCCTAAGTTTGAGGCTATGTCTCTTTTTCTAGTTTCACTTGTCAGTGGAAACATCCTCCCTGTTTTTATCTGTTCCCTTCATAATTTTGTATGTTTCTATAAGATTCCCCCCTCATTCTTCTAAATTCCAATGAATATAATTCCAGTCTACTCAGTCTCTCCTCATAAGCCAATCCTCTCAACTCTGGAATCAACCTAGTGAATCTCCTCTGCACCCGCTCTAGTGCCAGTAAATCCTTTCTCAAGTAAGGAGACCAAAACTGCAAGTAGTACTCCAGGTGTGGCCTCATCAGCATCCTATACATCTGTAACATAACCTCCCTGTTTATAAACTCCATCCTCTGGCAATGAAGGACAAAATTTCATTTGCCTTCTTAATTGCCTGTTGCACCTGCAAACCAACTTTCTATGATTCATGCACAAGGACACCCATGCCCCTCTGCAAAGCAGCATGCTGCAATTTTTTTTATCTTTCAAATAATAGTCCTTTTTACTGTTATTTCTGTCAAAATGGATGACTTCACATTTATCAACATTGTATTCCATCTGCCCACTCACTTAATCTATCTATATCCTTCTGCAAACTTTCACAGTCCTCTGCACACTTTGCCCTACAAATCATCTTGAGGACAGTGCTGAGCTGGAAGGTTGGAACTGGGGTAAGGTGGGAAGAGGTGAAATGAGGAAACTGGTGAAGTCCGCATTGATGCCCTGCAGTTGAAGTGTTCCGAGGCGGAAGATGAGGCATTCTTCCTCCAGGCGTTGGGTGATAAGGGAGCGGCGGTGAAGGAGGCCCAGGACCTGCATGTCCTCGGCAGAGTGGGAGGGGAAGTTGAAATGTTGGGCCATGGGGCGGTGTGGTTGATTGGTGCGGGTGTCTCGGAGATGTTCCCTGAAGTGCTCTGCGAGGAGGCGTCCAGTCTCCCCAATGTAGAGGAGACTGTATTGAGAGCAACGGATACAATAAATCTGATGAAGGGCTTCTGCCCGAAACAACGATTTTCCTGCTCCTCGGATTCTGCCTGACCTGCTGTGCTTTTCCAACACCACTCTGATCTAAACCATGCTAATACATCACCTATAATGCCATGCATCTTTATCTTATGCAGCAGCCTTTTGTGCGGCATCTTGTCGAATGTCTTTTGGAGATTCTATAGATGCTTGAAATTTGAAATAAAAAACAGAAAATACCGGAAATATCTGGGAAAAGATAATGAAGTTGATGTTTCATCAAAGCATACATCAGGCTTTTCCTGTATGTTGGTTATTGATCATTAATGTAGAACATGGCCATCAACCTCAAGCTTTAGCATTGACTACATCACATGTGCTAGCCTGGAAGCTGTAGATGAAGTAGGAGAAAGTGAGGACTGCAGATGCTGGAGATCAGAGCTGAAAAATGTGTTGCTGGAAAAGCGCAGCAGGTCAGGCAGCATTCCTGAAGAAGGGCTTATGCCCGAAACGTCGATTCTCCTGCTCCTTGGATGCTGCCTGACCTGCTGCGCTTTTCCAGCAACACATGTTTCAGCTAGAGATGAATCCAAGTTGTCTCCATCAATGGACATTGGCTGGGAGACCATATGATGTAATTTCACTGTTAAATGAGATGAATGGATTTTTAAGGTTGTTCATGATCTAAACCCAGACTTTCAAGCAATGAATCCACCTCTATTTTCATTCCACCCAACATTCTTGAAATGCAAGCAGTTTTCGTGGGATAGACTGTCTAGATGTGGAATGAATGAAGAGCAGTGGAATGGGATAGATTCAAGGCACAACACACACTGACTTTTTGTTTTATGATTTATGGGTCCTTTAAATTATGTTGCCATCGGAGCAATAGGTACTACTTTTAAATGTCCTTTGAAGTGACATAGGAAGTCATTCAGTTGTATGAAGCTGATACAAAGTCAAAAAAAATGAAACTGGATGGACTACCCAATATTGATCCAGGCAATGGAAATGGCAGTGACAAACACAGCCCTGTTGACTCTGTAACGGCCTCCATGGGGATAGTTTCAAAATTAGGAGAGTTATCTCAGACAATAATCAAGTAGCAGTCTGCCATAGTCACTGTCACAAAATCACTTCTTAAATTGCCACAGACACCAACAGGCATATCTAAAATTGAGGTTTAAACTTGGTAAAACTAAACAAGAAATATAGTTTTGTCAAACAGTAGAAGTAACATGTAGCAGATACAGCTAAATGATCCAACGGCCAAGGGATCAGGTCTAAGCTCTGCTGTCCTACTGCAACCGTTCATGTAGTGGCCAATTAAACAACGAACAGGAGGAAGATATTCCATAAATATCCCCATTCTCAATGATGGGATAGTGCAAATGACAAGGCTGAAGCATTTACAGCTACCTTCACCTACAGGTCCAAAGTGAATGATCCAACTTGACCTCCTCGTAAAGTTCCCAGAATCATAGATGCCAGTCTTTGGCAAATTTGATTCACTCTATATCAAGAAATGGTTGAAGGCACTGGATATTGCAAGGGCTACTGGCTTTGACAACATTTTGACAATAGTACTGGAAATGTGTACTCAATAATTAGCTGTGCCCCTACTGAAGCTCCTTTAGTACAGTGGGAACACTGACATCTACTTAGTAATGTGGAAAATTTCCCAGATCACATACTTGCACAAAAAACAGGGGAAATCCAACCAAACCAATTACCTCTCCAATTACTACCATAATTATAGGCTGGATTGGCAAGTGGTTAAGTTTTCCAATATCACATTCTTATTATATTGCTGAAAGATTAACATGAAACTTCATGAAAGTAATTTCTTACGTAATGCTTTTTTTCCAGTAAATTTCCATTTTTCACCATGTTTTGCCACCTTCCTGATAAGGCAGTTCTCAGTCAAGCATTGCAATTTAGCAACCATTTCTAGGCATTGTTTTAGTACCTTTATGAGATGGTTAATTACAAATACTAGAGAACCCCAATTCACCACCTGAGTTTTCAAAAATATTGAAACAACGCTTATCATTCTCCAGTTCCCAGGTAATTATTCAACATATTCTGAAGATATTCTTAAAATGTCATTTTTTAAAACTAATTAAGAATAATAGGAAGTGTCACATCTAGTCCAAGGGCATCATTTGTGGTTAATATTTCAGCTCCTTGTTTTGTACATTTTACTCATGGATATGGCATATTTTAGTAATCTGTAATAAAAACATAAATAACTTAAAATACTAGGCAAGCAGTATCCATGGAGAAAGGAATATTGATTGTGTTGAAGTTCCTGAGGCCTTCCACTGCAAGCATGGCAGCAGGGTTCATGGGAGAAGTGAATACAAGTACTTACTTCTCATTCCTGATGTTAGGTAAACTGTCTCCAATTTAGTGTGGGGATCAGGAAACATCCAACATGGAATTTGGCTCATAAATGAACAACTTATAGGCAGTTGTCCTTGAACTCATTGGGATTTGTGTGGTTGACAGGTAATTAATAGGTCTTCAGAAGACCTGTATGTTCAATGATAACCCTTGTAGATGCATGGGCAGTATTAGAGTACTGTCCAACATCTATGAAGGTTCTGTACTGGGCACACTAGCTATGCATTCTGTGGGTATCCTTTGTTACTCGCAAACCAGCCCTGAAGATAATGCAGTGCGGCAAACATCTATGGAACATGGGAGTTGTACACGATGTAACTTTGTGACAGTTCCATGGATAACATGTGAACATCTGCAGTAATTGTGGTCACATTGAGTGCCAGTTGAGATTTGAAAAGAGTTGGTGTCAAAAAAGTTCAATAATGTTATTATCTTCAGCGTCACAGGTAATGTGGCTCCTTCCAAGCCACATGTTGGTAGCTCAGCCTGCAGGAGGTAGTAAATGTAGGTTACAGCTTCACTTGTAATGCAAAAACATCTCTCACCCTGCCTTCCACTCATTTGCCATGCTTTCGGTACACACTCTCTCGTTAGTCTGCTTGATGATGCTGAAAATCCTGGCTCATCTCTTCTAGCTCATCCACACATTCAGGCTCCGAACCTCACTTGTCTGGTTTTGTTGGTATTTTTCACTCCTTCTTCTCCTCCTCTTTCTTCCTTTACTTTAACCTTAGTAAAGTTAGTTCAGCTTAAATATCTGGCATGGAGTATTTTATTTGAGGTCCTGATATAGTCAATCTTTCATTTTGGTCTTTACTCATGTATTGAGTGAAAGCCTGCTCTACAACCACCTTTATATGGTGAGGTGCATCCTGACTGGTTTTCCTCTTCCTGATAATTCCACGTGCAAGGTATTTGTAGCCTTGAGTTCTACATTGTTTTCATAAACATGCTAATTAGCAGATACTGATTCTTGATGGCCTTCACTATCTCTGATGACACAGTCCTGTAACGTTGAAACCGAGAGCCCGCATGTTTCATCCAGCATTCTTAACTTGCATGTAAACTGCTTTTGAATGCTCTTGCATGTCTGAATGTGAAATAAGCATGCTTACCACCCCAGCACAATCACAACTGATGGTGATTCTTTTGTACCCTCCTTGTCATGGTTGTGATATTAGTTTCTGGAGCTGCAAGAGCCTATTTATATTTACTCTACAATGAGTGCTTCACTTCAGTGTGAAGCCGTTAACTGAGTATTTGCATAATAGTATTTTTCCATTTCTGTTTCAGTTCCCTCAGACGGGTGTAACTGCACTGTGCAGGAACACATGCAAGTAGATTTAGGGTCTCTTTCCATCACCATCACTTTTTCTGGGAGGTCTTATTTAGAAGATCAATTTAGAGAAAGGTGATGGTTGTAAACTTCTCTTTAACTCATTCACCTTTACCCTCCTCCTCTAAAGAACACTTTGTCCACCATAATTGGAGGTGCTGTTCTTATTCTTTCTATCAATATCTCTAGTCCTCTTCAAATTTCTCACTTTAGCTGTCAGACCTTTCATGATCTCCCTCAGTGTTCCTGCTCTTTCCCTAAGATCCTATGTCCTGCCTGATCTTTATACCACGCCTTATTATTTTAACCTCTTTGTTCTCTCTCCCCAGCTGACCTAATTGCCCCATCATGTTCTCCATCCTTAATATGCAGCTCCCACCCTTCATTTGCCCTATTCACTGTCTCTGTAATCTATAAAAGTTTGCTCCCTCTATCCTTTCAGTTCTTTCATGTATCATTCAGTTTAAGTTCCATTCCTACTATTCCATTCCAACCAAAACATTTTTGTGAATCTCTTGAGTCCCCTTTAATTTCAGATCCCTTTTCATTTTAGTCCCCTTTTCAATTGAGCTTTGTTTGCTTTGCCTGGTCAGGTTTTCTTGTATCAGCATGTGTGGCTGTCTCAATTAGGTAGGTTTACGCACTCGGTCAGCCTTCTTTCCTTTGATTGTAAGTGTTTAACTACAACAAACCTGGTCATGTATGACTGAGCTTTTCATGAGCTGGTTAACACAGTCAAGCTTTGCCCATACACTTTAAACATTATTGCCAAAAAAAAAAGGTTTATCTATGAAGAGGTTATAAGTCTTCAAAGGAAAACATTGTACTCATGGACTTGAGGGAAGAAATCTACCTTGCTAGGTATGCTCCTCATATGTTTGGGCTGTGATAGTTTCTTTTGGCAGCTTGTTCCATTGTGAGATTTTCCTTGGGAAGAAAGATTGTTGATATCCTGGTTTGGAACTAAATGGTCTTTATAGTTTTTGTACTTTGTAGTTTTATAGCTTATGTGGATGGTCATCTCTTTGTGCAATATATCTTTCAATTATTTCTCACTTTTTATGGGTCCCACACACCGCTTGCATACTCCAGAATTGGATGAACAAATGTTTGCTGTGATATAACTCTGAAATCAAGAACCCTGTTTGCTTTGGATATTACCAGTTGAATGTGCAATCCCCATTAAAGATTATTTCTAAGATGAACTCCCCCCAGCTATGATTATGTATCTAACTGTTAGATTACTTGATCATAGGACTTCAGACTATTGTTGGATCGTTTCCCCGGTAATGCATGACTTGGCATTTTTGGCTCTGAAGGCCATGTCCCATTGATCCTGTCTTATTTTCGAAGATCATCTTGCAGACAATTGATGTAATCTTGATTGTCCTTGATGTAAGAGATTGAAATCATCTCCAAACAGTTTTACTCATTTTCTTAACTTGTTTGGATGATCATTTACGAATGTTATCATTAAAAAAAATTGCTGCCATGGAATTCGATCCTACGGTAACAAATTTCTTACCCTAGCTCCAAAACCCACCCAAGTAAATCTTTGATCTCTACATTTAATAGCGTACCAGCATCACAATTCCCGTCCCCTCTTCTGGCTGGCATTCAACATATCCCTATATTGTACTGTTACTAATGATATTGCCAAGAGATTTCTGCATTACTTCAGAAAAAACAGTAGCCATCAGTCCTGACACTGTTGGCAGCATGGGACCACAAATTCTTGAAACCAAAATACTTATGTTGAAGTGCTGGAGGACGTGGAATTTAAATATATTTAACAGGCATATTTACCAAATATAATCTTCCAAGTGTGTGCAAATTGCAGAGAGCCTTATCTATGTGTTTCCACATGCACTAGAAATTTGAATGAAAGCCATGAGTTATTTTCTTAACATTGTTTGAAATAATAAAAAAAACATATATAACGCACGCTGAAATTCCTGATCCATGTCTGTGATTGGTGACATTCCACACTAATCTATGAGCTCACAGAATCCCATCATCTGTATTAGATTTAGAATTTTCTGAAGTGAAATATAAACATTAAAAGCATGAGAATAATTTAAGGGCAGTGTTGACCATTGGAACCGCTGGCATTACATATTTGAAGCTAGGGCAACATCAATCTAACCACATACATTAAAATTATTTAAGACACTTGCACAATACATTGACTTCACTTGCAAATATTTACTTAAACATTCACCATAATTTAGTAACAAAGGAAGTAAAACACTCTTCATGATCAAAGAAAACTCAGGTTTTAGATTAGATTAGATTAGATTACTTTACAGTGTGGAAACAGGCCCTTCGGCCCAACAAGTCCACACTGACCCGCAACCCACCCATACCCCTACATATCTTGTTTCTGCTTTTTTCCCCTTAATATGGGGATGAGGAGATTTTTTTTCTCTGTAAGTCATTAGTATATGGAATTATCTTCCTCAAAAAACACTTTCTTTATTCAAGGCTGAGTTAGATTTTTAATAAATAATGGGAATCAAAGGTTGTGGGGTGCAGACAGGAAGATAGAGTTGAGTCCACAACATATCAGTCATAATTTTATTCAATAGTTATTGAATGGCTGAATGACCTATACCTGCTCCAAAGTTGTTTGCAGCTCTGCCAGGAAGTAATCTGTATGTAATTTCAATTAAATTTCAGTGTTAAAACTTTGCATACTGGCTATTTAATTATTAGTCTGATTGTGACAGAAAACACAGCAGATATGACACACTTTATAAAGTTCTATATTGTGATAGTATTTTGCAATTTTACATGATTGCAAACTTCTATTCAAACTCACACTAATACATGAATATGGCTTATGGCACTCCCTTTGCTTTCTCTTGTCTGCATTCCGACTATGCAGGTGTCTCTATTTAGTTATCTACAGGCTGCCTCTCCAATAACCCGTGAAACATGAATTTGGATCCAGGAATTCATTGTGCAGCACATTCTTAGAAATGCAAATGTTTTACATTGATATATCAAAGCATCCTCTTTATCAGACAACTGCAACTGGAAAACAGCTAGTCAGTCAACATTTATAGAAGAAACAGGCAATATTTCTTCAGTATCTGATCTATTATTCATTCTTCTGGGCTGAAATAGTTTTAATATGTTTTGATTCTTGGGATATAGACAAAGCATTTATGGCTGGATATAGTTGATGTGTGGAATTACATGCTGAAAAGTGCATAAAATAATATGTTTAAGTTATGTAATAAGATCTCACAAATTAGGTATCTTCTTCATGAGTTCTCTACCTGACGACATGTCCAGTCCCTGGGAGGACAATCACAGATAGGGGATGGAGGCATCTTTTCAAACCAATCCAAGTTCTGGAATGGGATTGGAACCCTATGATGTTGGAAAGTGCATTTTGTAGCCTGCAACTATGTAGAGTGAGGGTAGAGGCTTCAACTTCTTTCCATCACCTGGCTGACCAGGAATCTTTCCCACTCTTGCCAGTAGGAATTGGAATAAGATTTCCATGTTGATGTTGGTTGAGTCTTGTTCTCCTCCTCTTCATTATCAGCTGTACGTCAAATTTCTGTGTTGGCTGCAAACTTCTTAACTGTATCCCTTTTCAACAAATGCAAAATAATTGATATATTTAACACTAAACCTTTCAGATTAGTCTTCCAGTCACAGAAAACACCTTTTAACCATTACTGTTTGCTTCTTGCCTTGTTTGAGCCAAATTTGGATTCAAGTTGCCACTTTTTCTGCGTTTTCATGTACATTCTTGCCTTTTCATGTAGAACTTTTTATTTTTACATGGGATGTGGAGAGGAACTAACTTGCCTCCTTTAATTTTGAGGTCTTCAAACTGAGAACATTTCATGAGATAAATGGAGGAACCATTATTGCCAAGTATGCCAAGTTAGATTTAAATATTTTCAGATCCGTAAATCTTCTGGATCTTGGATTGATTAAGTGATTAAGATTTTAAAAAGCGGGTCTGCTGGTTCTGTCCAACTGTCATTGCAGTGTTACATACAACTAACGTGATTTTATACCCTGAGCTATGATTAGACCTGCATCCTATGTAAGCAGTGTTCTGATTCAGTTTACTTGAAAGATGGTGCAAAGAATGTTCTTTGAAATGTTGAATACTGCAATCTATCAAAATAATCGATAGAGGCATGAAATTCCACAGTTTCATCATTAATGCAAGAAAGATTTGTGAAGCAGTAGGAATAAATCTTGACAAGGGCACAGTTGTATTTGAGACGGTTGTTGATACATCATATAATGTAAGGTTTTGAGCTTGTTATTTCTGCTTAAATATATAGCATCTCCCACCTCACTCCTTTCTGCTCAGATGGATGCGTTGCCATATTTCTATGGTAAATGCAAGTCCAATGACCAAAACACATTTACATATGCTTCCAGAAGATGATTGACTATTTTCTATCTCCAGCATAATCGTGTATTAATATAATAATGATTGAAATGATAAATGCTGAAAATATACAGTCATGACTATCCTGATGCCAACATTTCTGTACATCTAACTTTTATACTGCTAAATGTAATTACTGGGATTGACTTTCACTCATTTAGCTAACCTTAAAGGTTCAGCTTCATTCTGCCTCATTGAAGTCAAACTTTTTATGTTCTCTTGACAAAACTATGGGCCACAGTACTTATGAGGAGTACAGTTGTGTGTTTGAAGTGGATGAATCCTAGAAACATGGAGTTCCTGCCACATTTAAGAGCCACATTAGCACTTTCAAATTCCATTTCTTGCCTGGCACCTGGCCAAATGGCAGGTTGGCTGATTCCTAGGTGAAAAAAACCAGCAATTGAAAAATGCAACCCAGGATCTTTTGGAGTCAGAAAAGATTAGTGTAGGCTTGGGGAAGGGAATAAATATTAGATCATGGGCACGAGTAAAGACAAAGAAAAATATTAGACTGTAGTGAAGGGGTGATGTTGGAACACAAACATGAAAAGATTTGGAGGCAAAAGATTGAGAAAGGATTAGGTTGATGGCTAGGCAAAACAGCAAGAGAGAAGGGAGGAAAAGATCAGGACATCATGGAGGGATCGATCATAGCAGCAAGGGGAATTTGCAATCGGCAGAAGACTTGCTTAGGAGGTTGGAGGATATATAAAATGACTGTCTAGTGATGCTGTAGAGTCCGAAGTAATTGAATAATAGAAAATAGTCTCCTTCTCTGTCTTCTCTCGCTTAAAAGAAGTCAAGTAAAGATAGGTGAGGTCTCACAAGGACTGTTATCTAGTCAAAGACGATAACTGTAACACAGGCATTAGTGTAAGACACTTCTTAGCCTGATAAGTTGAAATTTCATGTCTGTTAATCTGAATGACTGAGTGAATTTAACAAAATGTTCCTGCAAGAGATAAGCAGTGTCATCATTTATTTAGAATTGGAATGGGAGGTGTTAACTTTGCCTAGCCTTCTGATCAATCTAAATGTGGCTCGTTATGTCAGCAGAAACCTCGTGGTTCTGCTGCGGGACTAGTAAACTTGATTACAGTCACTATCAAATACTTTTATGTCTATTCTAGTTACCTTATGTGCTGTATAAAACATTTATCTCTCAATAAAGTTCTTTAAATCACAAGTGACTCCATACCTGTTTTTAGATAATCTGTGATCCTTGATCAAATCTTCAAAGGAACATAAGTGTTCCTTTTGGTTCAGAAGCTGCACTGCAGAAACTATAGGCCAAATCTTATGATATTTTGACTAAGTGTCAATTTCATCGGGTTTCATGAAGGGTTTCTGTCCTTGAGGCCGAGAGAGATTTCTCGCTGCATCATCCCAAACTTGCCTAGTTTATTACTTAATTCACCCCTGTGGTACCTTTTTGTCTGATGCTAATCTGATTCTCCAAACTACTGTAACTGGTCATATTCACCACTCACTGGATATCCCAGAATAGACTGATCTCCTTAGTGCCAATGCCATCTTTAAACTCCAGAGATGGTCATGGATTGGCATTCTGGACTTGCTTTTCTCCAACAAACCAATGGCACAACTGCTCCCATGTGGCTCACAGCACATGGGATAAGGTTAGGGTTAGCACATTTCCTTGTACCTGTCACTTGCCTGTTCTGAGCCACATACCATCTTACCAATCACTGCTGGTCTCTCTCTAATGCCTGCTGCAGACCAGTATAATTTTATTGTCCAGTGGAGTTCATCACAGACATTCCAAAGATCATCTTTAATTTATGGGCAACGAAAGTGAACACAAATGGCTATAGTTCACCTCCACAATGCAAATAAAATGCTAGCATAATGACCGGTGACTATTTTATATTCCACCAGTCTCTGTGGCATCAGCTCTCATTTACTGGAAGTAGATGTCAATCAAGTCCTGTCTGGGTTGTAGTGCTCCAGGCGAGCACATTCTCCTTCTTGGAACATTGGTTACATTCACCTAGTCTCTCAACATCTAGCACATCACCTTGTTACTTGCTTCAGTTATGCAGAGCAAGTGTACAAGCAGGTCATTCAGCCTATTGAGTCCACACTGACCCACTGAAGAGCATCTTGCCCAGAGCCATGCCCTCTACCTGTCCCTGTAACCCTGCATTTCCTGTGGCTAATCCATCTAGCCTGCATACCCCTTGACACTATGGGCAATTTAGCATGGCCAATCCACCTAACCTTCACATGATTGGACTTGTGGGGGAAAGCGGAGCACCCGTAGGAAAGCTACATTGACACGGGGAGAATGTGCAAACTCCATACAGGCAATTGTCCAAGGCTGAAATTGAACTGGCACTGTGAGCTAGCTTGGGGGCCACCTTGCCACCTAGAGAACATTGCAGCTAACACCCCGCTACCCCATCTCTGACCTGTCCAAGCAACTGATTTGCATCTTCAGTTGACCTACTGCCTGTTCCAACATGACCCTGATCAATTGTGGGCAACATTATCTCTGTTCTCTTAAGTTACAAGTTATGCAATGGAGTAACAGAGGGTGGTGGTGAGAAGTGACTGAGGAAGATTCTGAGAAAAGTCAGCTCAGTCACCACAACTGAGTAGGAGATCACGGAGGAGCCAGTGTCAGAGAACAGGTTTTTTTGAGTAGAGGGCCTAGATTTGAATGTGCCAGAGATGGCAAAAAGAGAGAAGTTAGGGAATGGGAAAAAGAAAGTGAGGGAATGCTTGAGTGAACAAGGAAATGGTTGCCTTCCAATTGGCAAGTAAGACATAAGGGCACAGCTATATTATATATATGTAAATGCCTGGAGTAGTGAAAAATATTGGGGAACTGCAAGCAGAAATTGCTGTGGTGGACATGACATTGTAGCATTGACAGAAACATGGCTCAATCCAGAACAGAACTGGATATTTAACATCTTGGGTTATCAGGCAGGGTGAGTAAAAAGGGAGTAATTGTAGCATTCTTGGTCAAGGATGATATCATTGCCCTTAAACATTATGCAGTTCCCAAATTAGAATCTTATTTGTTTAGGGTGTAATAAACAGGAGGACCTCCAGCTCATGGCGAGAAAGTAGAAGAGAGCATTTGTAAGCAGATTATGGCAATCTGCAGGACAGGTAGGGTTGTGCTAGTTGATGATTTCAATTACCCTCAAGTTATCTGGGAAAAAAGTAGAGTGTGGGGCACAGAGAGGGAGAAATTCCTTCAATGTAAGCAGGAGAACTTTCTGGAGCAGTACATCTCCAGTGCTACCAACGAGGGAGGCGTCCTGGATCTTGTCCTAGGAAATGAGGCAGGCTAAGTATCAGTGTCGGGCAGCATTTGGGAAATAGTAATCATAACATAATAACATTCAATATTAGAAACAAAAACAGAAATTGCTGGGAAAATTCAGCAGATCTGACAGCATCTGTGGAGAGAAATTAGATTAATGTTTTTGGTTCAGTGACTCATCTTCAGAACCTAGTGGAGACCACACCATCAAATTGGCACATACTCTGTCCACCCTGGAAGTTTTTCTAAACCTTTTCTGATTGTGTTTCAAATTCTAATTCTAAATTGTTGCTTCCAACAAACAGCAAGTGATCACAGGAACCATAGCTCGCAGTGGACAATCTCAGCTCCAGACTCAGTTACATCCCCTGACCTTCAACAAGAGTCTTCACATTCCCTTTTACCTTACTGTATTCAGACAGATCATTTCCAACCATTCCCCACAATGTGGAGACCCAACCATCAACCTCTACCTCCAACTTTCAGCCTGGTCCAATCTGTGAGCTAGGTCTGTCCCTGTGCCTACTGTCATTGCAGGAGCATTTCAATGCTAGTTGTCAGTGCACCCAAAATTGCCGCATTAAAGATAGTTTGAGGGTTCAGAGAAGTTGTCAGTTGTCAGATGACAGTATCTGTCAGTGTAGGTGTGCTCGGCTGGTATCCTGGAGTGTTCCTGAGATATTTTTGCCAGATTTTCAAATGGCAGCCTGGAGGGTTGAGCAGTGAGCTCAAGTCACCAGGTACCCGCTCTGACTTTCATGTCGGGAATTGACCTTTCGTTTCCTCATAGCAGGTCATAGAATGTGAAGCTGCATGTTAATGAGGTGAGAGTAATTGTTAATGAGGCTGTTAACAAGCTGCAATCCCTGTTAATAGGCATCTCACCACTGCCTAGTGGGAACCTTACCTCAATGCCTGGAAGTCTGTTTCAAAATGCAACAAGTTGATTCCGGCATTGAGATAGATCTCGCCAGAATTTTATACAATTCTCTGATATTTCTCACTGTAGTCCACTTTATTCATTCCCCAGATGATTCCGCCCTTTGTACCTACTTCCATTTAGCTGCTAGGTGCACATATGCTATGAAGCTAACCCACTTGTGTTGGATTAAACTGTGCTTTCAACTATTAGAACCTAATTTTAAAAATAATGGAAGTGTTCCTGCCTCTAAACAGTTGGACACAGATGGTCCACAAATCACCATAAAAATGACTAGAAGCTTGTGTATGAGAATTGAGCTCCACTATTCAATTTTTAAATATTAACACATCAAATTCAGAATTCACCATTTACTTTTACAAATCTGTCGTGTTTTTTCTTCGGTCTGAGAGCATTTCCACCTTGTCCCAAACTTGGAACAAAATGAGTGGACAAGATGCTGTTGGCTCAAATAAGCCATAGTGATGGATTTTGAAGAGTTTTTGAAGTAACATTTGCAGCATGTACTGGCCTTTGTGTCATTTTTTTATGACTCAAGGAATAGCTTGTAGCTTCTCAGGGGAATCTGCGAGTACATGATAATGCCTTCCCTTCACAATCTCGTTGTCAAATACAATTTATTAACCCTCAATAACTTTAGCAACTACTTGACTGCTCATCTTTTTCAACTCTTGCTGTTCATCTACAACTTTTTACATTATTTGCTACAAAATAAAATATCCCACAATTTGGTGGTGTCAGCAGCAAATTTACATATCGTTCTTTCACTTTCTTTAGATTTGATGTACATAGTTAGTCATTAAACAAATGTATTCATTCTGGGTTTTTTTGCAGAAATTCCATGCTACCTAATCCAAGTGTTAGGTCCAGGCCAAAAGCTGTGTACTATTGCAAGTTATGATAAAAGGCAGAAACAAAATAAACTCTTGAAAATTGAGTTAGATCACAAGCTTTTCTAGTAGCTATACTCAATATCCATTTAAGCAAGGCAGATTGACTCTGATTAGTCAAAGTTAAAAATCATACAATACCAGGTTAATAGTCCAACAGGTTTACTTGGAAGTACTTGCTTTCGGAGCGCTACCTGACGAAGGAGCAGCATTCTGATAGTTTGTACTTCCAAATAAACCTGTTAGATTATAACCTGGTGTTGTGTGATTTTTAACTTTGTCCACCCTAGTCCAACACAGGCACCACCTTATTCTGATTAGTCAAGGCACTGTCCTGAGACATGAACCCAAAGAGGAGTTGTCACCTATTTTGTTGTGTTGAAACAGGCAAATTATTTTTTGACTACTTGACAAAGCATGCCATAAAAAGGCTGGTTAAAGAAATTGAGACTTAATAGATAGAAGAAGCATTGTCAATTTTCATTAGAAATGTGCAATCATAATGATTAGATTACTTTACAGTGTGGAAACAGGCCCTTCGGCCCAACAAGTCCACACCGACGCGCAACCCACCCATACATTTACCCCTTACCTATGGGCAATTTAGCATGGCCAATTCACCTAACCTGCACGTCTTTGGACTGTGGGAGGAAACCGAAGCACCCAGAGGAAACCCACGCAGACACAGGGAGAATGTGCAAACTCCACAGTCAGTCGCCTGAGGCCGGAATTGAACCCGGGTCTCTGGCTCAGTGAGGCAACAGTGCTAACTACTGTGCCGCCCACGGTTTTTTAATGTTTTTAATGTCTGCAGAGAAAGGCAGACTCAGCAGTAAATCTTCAGAAATGGAAGAATGTATTGAGAGAGTAAATGACAAAACATATAACCACACCAGTGAAGAGAATGTCAAAGACCATGTACAATTAATCACTAGCTCAAAAATATGTTGCTGGAAAAGCGCAGCAAGTCAGGCAGCATCAAAGGAGCAGGAGAATCGACGTTTCGAGCATAAGTCCTTCTTCAGGAATATATGTCATTCCTGAAGAAGGGCTTATGCCCGAAACGTTGATTCTCCTGCTGCTTTGATGCTGCCTGACCTGCTGCGCTTTTCCAGCAACACATTTTTCACCTCTGATCTCTAGCATCTGCAGTCCTCACTTTCTCCCAATTCATCACTAGGTAAAATTTGGGAACTGAACCCAGTATGTGGATCTCAAGTGGGCCTAGCATGGAGGAGAGTGAGCTCACTGCGGAACTCAAGTGAGCCTTACTTACTTTCCCGAAGCAAGTACAGGACCTGGAAGCAGTGGCAGCTGCATCGAAAAGTTGATGTCAGCGAGGTAGGCCCAAAGCAAAAGGTGGCGCCTGATGATCGGCAACTTTGTTGTTGGTTGGATCTAGCACTGGCAGTAGAAAAGCGGTGGCAGAAGAGCATCGTGACAGCATCGATGAGGTTGGCCCAAAGGCAAGCGATGCAACTCTGATGTCAAGTAGTCCGGTGCAGGTTGGAGGGATTGGCCCAGCAACAAAGATGGTGCCTGAGGATCGGCAACTTAGATGATGATTAGGTCTGGTCTAGACAGCGACAAAACGGTGACAGAGCAATGACAGTGCAGGTAGCGTTGAAGGCGATGAGCTCAGGACTGATAGACTGTTGTTATTCAAAATGGCGCCATTTCGTGGTAGCAAGTGAAAGCTTTTCACTGTATTTTATAGTATTTGTACTGTAAAATACATATGAAAATAAAATTTGTACTGTAAAATACATATGAAAATAAAAGATCACTGTATTTTATAGTATTTGTACTGTAAAATACATATGAAAGTAAAAGATCAACGGTGACAGAGCAATGACAGTGCAGGTAGCGTTGAAGGCGATGAGCTCAGGACTGATAGACTGTTGTTATTCAAAATGGCGCCATTTCGTGGTAGCAAGTGAAAGCTTTTCACTGTATTTTATAGTATTTGTACTGTAAAATACATATGAAAATAAAAGATCAAAATTAGACTCATGAATGCATGATGCCACCGTATGTTGTCAGTGTTCTACCAACTGATAGGATAGTGCTTTTTTCTCTTGGACAATGCTTTTCCCTTACTCACTGACTTTACCTTCCTTTTGTTGTTGTCATGTCACCCTGCCGTAGAGATTGTTACCTCTTACCCTCTTGGTTCCAATTATAGTGCCTGCACCAGCACTCCATCACAAATATTACTGTAAAAACATGTTGCTACAAGAGCAAAATAGCAAATACTTATCCTTAAGCTCAGGTACATCCCTTTTACGCGCCGTCAAATATCTGACCACATATGTTTCTAAGTTGGGAAAGAACACCACTGCAGTGCGCTGGCTGTTTTTGCTATTTTGCTCTTGTAGCAACATGTTTTTACAGCACTGACAGCATGCGGTGGCATTATGCATTCATGAGTTTGATTTTGATCTTTTATTTTCATGTGGATTTTGCAGTACAAATACTATAAAATACAGTGAAAAGCTTTCATTTGTAATCACGAAATGGTGCCATTTTGATTAATAACAAGACAGTCTATCAGTCCTGAGCTCATCACCATCAACGCCACTTGCACTGCCATTGTACTATCACCGTTTTGCCTCTGTCTAGGCCAGACCTAACTATCATCTAAGTCACCGATCCTCAGGCTCCATCGTTGTTGCTCGAAAAACACAACCAGTCAGGCAGCATCCAAGAAGCAGGAGAATCAATGTTTCGGGCATAAGTTCTTCATCATTGCCTGACTGGTTGTGCTTTTCCAGCACCACATTCTTCAACTTTAATCTCCAGCATCTGCAGTCCTCACTTTCTCTTTGTAACCAGCCTTCCTGACTATTGGCATTGGGTAGGTTGACTCACCTTTTAAGTCTGGTGGACATAAGTGCAAAGTTCATCCCGCCATTGAGATCCTGAATTTTGGCCTCCCAAGAATTAAGGTCACTTGCTCACCTTTCATCTCAACACTTTCATGACTGGAAGTTTTGTCCATTTGTCACAATGGCTGGCATCAAGGGTCATCAAAATGAAACTGTCTCATGAGAACATTCTACCAGAATAACATGGAGTGATTACAGAGTTGTAGAGTATTACAGTGTGGAAAGATACTCTCTACCCCACCGTGTCCAAGTTCGTCTCTAAGCCAAAAGAAACAGATCAGTCACGACCATATTTAATGCTGGAACTGGCTCAGGTGGCTGAATACTTTAAATATGGTCTTATGTTGTATGTTCATATGTGCAGGGTTACGGGGAATGGCAGGAAATTGGCAATAAATCATAATGCTCAGAGAGCCTACGTAAACAGCATTGACCAAATGGCCTCCATTGTAACAATTCTATGATTCTGTAATAAATAAATTCTTCAGATAAAGGTTAATATTCCATTATCTTTGCTCCTTCTGTCTGTCGACTCACTTTAAATGGTTTAAGTCCTTCGATTTGAAACCTCTTTACTTAATCGTTATAGAAAACACTAACTGCTTGGTCAAATAAATAGGTTTCAAGAACAGCCTTGGAAGACAAGGCAGAGTTTAGAAAGGAAATTCCATTCTGTTGTCAAAAGATAGGGCCAACAGTGGAAGAGTGAAGGAGTGTGAAGGAATGAGGATAATATTTGCTCTAAACTGTGTTACTGTGCAGCAGGCCCAAGTATCCATGCAGATTGGATACAAATTGGTGACTTTAAATATATGTCATGCAAAACAAAATATGGGGTTTGTGCATTTAAATAAATCAAACCCCCAATTCAAAACACTCTTAGAGGATATGGAGGAGTGGTTGTACAGGAGACCTCAGTGGAGAGTTTGGAGGATGAAAGGATTTGTGTTGGAAGCTGTTTTAGAGATGAGCTGATTTAAATAGGAGTATTCATATATTAAATAAGCGTAGTTGGAGTCACCGTAAGTCAAATAGTGATGCATGAGTGAAACAATGGAGTTACAAAATGAACAGTATGGTTTTGGGTGAGCACGGTGGCACAGTGGTTAGCACTGCTGCCTCACAGCGCCAGAGACCCGGGTTCAATTCCCGCCTCAGGAGACTGACTGTGTGGAGTTTGCACATTTTCCCCGTGTCTGCGTGGGTTTCCTCCGGGTACTCCGGTTTCCTCCCACAGTCCAAAGATGTGCAGGTCAGGTGAATTGGCCATGCTAAATTGCCCATAGTGTTAGGTAAGGGGTAAATGTAGGGGTATGGGTGAGTTGCACTTCGGCGGGGCGGTGTGGACTTGTTGGGCCGAAGGGCCTGTTTCCACACTGTAAGTAATCTAATCTAAAAAAAATGTTCAGGGTGAATGATGATGGCAGAGTGGCCAGGAGAACACAGAAAAAGCAAAATCTGAACGTGGCAAAAACATGTTTGAGAGTTTTGCAGCCAGTGTACTGAGGCTTATCTGCAAGTGTAGGAGTAGATGGTTTTTGTAATAGAGAGGATATGAATTCAGACACTCAGCTTGGGTGGAACAGAGAAAAAAATCTTATATTTATATGATTTATGTAATCTGACAACCAATCAAACACTTCTGAAGCTGAGCTACTCTTATAATAAAGGGAAAAGCAATATCCAGTTTGCACAAAGAAAGGTCTCATAAACAGCAATGAAACAAATATCCAGATTTTTTTTGAAAAATATTGGTTGATGGACAATTATTAGCTATGGCACTTGCAAACCTCCTCTTTATTTAGAATAGTGACATGGAATTTTTACATACACTGCAGAGGACAGCTAGGCTGCGATTTAACAGCTCATCCTCATGACAGCACTTATTATTGTGCAACACTTCCTCAGTACTATTGTAAAGTGTCAGTCCAAATTATATCTTGGAGTTCTGGAGTGAAAGTTGAACTCACAACTTTTTTAGAAAGGCAAGAGTATGACAACTAAACCAAGTCACCAACAGCACAGAAGTAATGAAGGGGTTGGGAGAGGTAATAGAAAAATAGAACAGGGCATGATTTGTGTACGTGTGAAGTTTGACCCTAAATCTTTGGATGATAAAGAGGAGGCATCAAGGATAATCCTTAAGATTAACAGTAATAATAGTATTGTTCTGGAAAGAGAAATGATATTGAACATGCTTCAGTTATAATAAGATGGCTAAGCATGTATCAATGCAAGCTCAGTGCCATTGAAATGAATAATAAAGAACTGCTAAAGGAGGATAGTGGTCAACCATGTCAAAAGTTATATAGATGTCAGAGTGGAGGCAGTGTGCAAGAAGGTCACAGAGATGTCCTTCCCATTAAAAAAATTGCTGAAATCAGTCATTCATCAACTATGTTTAACCTATAAATTGGTTTTTCAGCTTTTTTGCATTTCTAAAGTGATTAGAATAGAATTCAAGAACATAACATTTAGAGCATTGTTCATAATTCATTATGTGAGGTGATGCAGTTTGATTATAAGAACAGGAAAATACAATAGAAGATAGATGGTACAGTTCTAAAGGGGGTACAAGAACAGCAGGACCTGGATGTATCATTGAAAGTGGCAAAACAGATGGAGAGAACCCATCTCTGTCCCATTAATAGGGACAGAAAGTGCACAAGCAAGGAGGTGATGTTGTACATGAACAGGGCACTTGTTAGACCTCAGCAATATATGTAATGTCTTTGTAGTTATTTCAATAGTCGTGGATGCCTTCCACCAGTTGAAAATTATGATTTAGGTAAGCATCAATTTGCAATTTATATGACAGATACAATGTACTTCTGATTGTGGTCCTAGCTGTGTTATGACATTGTTGATTGTACCAGCCTAATAATTGTTTCTTCTTCTTAATTGCAGGTGGAATGCAAAATATTATGCTTCATACATTTAGTTTGGCCCGTTATACATACATAATACTCTCTGGAATGTGCCATGCTAATGGAACACCAGTTGCTCGGATATACAGTGATAATAAATTTGAAACTCCAGATGCTCAAGGACCTATTATTAATCTAAATGTGCTTGATGAGGAAGGCGGAATAGTTGGATATGCCAAGGTATGATGTAATCTTGTCACCATCTCATAGTTTCAGCTAAGAGTCATTTAGAGAATTGGCTACAATTATCTAAGAATTGTTTTAAATGTAATTTTTCATGTGATATGGTCATTGCTCACACTTGGCTAGCATTTTTTTCCATCCTTAATTGACCTGAAGTAGATGGTGGTGAGCCACCTTTTTGACCTACTGCAATCTAAATGGTGTACATGCTCGTATAGTGCTTAAGGAAGTCAAAAAGTGTGGCTCTGGAAAAGCACAGCAGGTCAGGCAGCATCCGAGGAGCAGGAGAGTCAACGTTTCAGGCATAAGCCCTTCATCAGGAGTGTGGGGGTGTGACCCAAGAAAGCAGAGAGATAAATGGGAGGGATGTGGGGCTTGGGGGAGGTAGCTTGGGTCGCAAAACGTAGATGAAGGTGAGGGGTGATGGTGATAGGTCCAAGCAGAAAGTGGAGCGGATAGATGGGAAGTAAGATGGACAGGTTCAAGAAGACGGTTCAACTCCCCCTCCAATTCCGCCAAGGACATGCAAGTCCTGGGCCTCCTCCGCCACCAATTCCAAGCCATCAGACACCTGGTGGAAGAATGCTTCATCTTCCACTTTGAGACCCTCCAACCACAAGGCATCAAGGTCAATTTCACCAGTTTTCTCATCTCCCCTCCCTCCACCTTATCCCAGATCCAACCCTCCAACTCGGCATAGCCCTCTTGAGCTGTCCTACCTGTTCATCTTCCTTTCCACCTATCTGCTCCACCCTCCGCTCTGACCTATCACCATCACTCCCGCATTCATGAGATTAGATTAGATTCCCTACAGTATGGAAACCGGCCCTTTGACCTAACAAGTCCACACCGACCCTTCAAAGAGTAACCCACCCAGACCCATTCTCCTGTGCTATATTTACCCCTGACTAATGCACCTTACACTATAGGCAATTTAGCATGGCCAATTCACCTGACCTGCACATCTTTGGATTGTGAGAGGAAACCAGAACACCCGGAGGAAACCCACACAGACACGTGGAGAATGTGCAAACTCCACACAGACCATTACGTATCGCCTTCCAAGCTACCTTCCTCCCAGCCCCACCCTTCTCCCATTTATCTCTCAGCCCACTTGGCACTCCCCAGTCCTGATGAAGGACTTATGCCCAAAACGTCGATTCCCCTGCTCCTTGGATGATGCCTGGCCTGCTGCACTTTTCTAACGTCACACTTCTTGACTTTTATCTCCAGCATCTGAAGTCTTCATTTTCTCCGAGTGCTTAAGGAAGGTAACTCCAGAATTTTAATCCAGTGACAGTGAAAAAAACTTTATCTATAATTATAACAAAGTTTCAAATCAGGTTGGTGTGTGACTTGGAGGGGAACTTGCTGACAGTGGTGTTCCCATAGATCTACTGCCTTTGTCCTTCTATGTGGTAGAGATCATTGGTTTGGAAGGTGCAGTCAGAGGAGAGAATCTCTGCAGTGCATTTCCTAGACAATACACACAGATGCCACTGCAGTCACTGGTGGATAGAGCAAGTATTGAACGTGGTGGATGTGGTGTCCGTCAAATAGGCTGCTTTATTCTAGATGGTATCAAGCTACTTCAGTGTTGTGCAAAGAACAAAGGACAGTCCAGCACAGGAACAGGCCTTTTGGCCCACCAAGCCTGCTCAGACATATGAGACCTTTCTAAATTAAAACCCTTTTGTTCTACATGGTCCATATCCCTCCATTCCAGGTATTCATGTATCTGTCAGGATGCCTCTTAAACATTGTTATTGAATCTGCTTCTACCACCTTCTCTGGCAGCGCATTCCAGGCACTTACCACCCTCTCTGTAACAACTTGCCTTTCACATCTCCTTTAAACTTCTACCTTTTATCTTAAACCTCATAATTAAAGTTTCTTCCCAGGGGAAAACACTGACACTATCCATTCTATCCATGCCTCATAATTTTGTAAACCTCTATCAGTTTGTTCCTTAGCCTCTGATTATCAAATGAAAACAAGTCAAGTTTGTATATTTTGTCACACTCTCACCTTGTACCTTGTTGATGGTGAAGAGACTTTGGGGAGTCGGAAACAGAGCAAAGTAATCACCACTGAATGCTGAGCCTTTGATTTGCACTTATATCCACAGTATTTAAATGGTTAGTTCAATTAATTTCTGGTCACGATAACTCCCAGGATATTGACAGTGTATTCAGCAATTGTAACATCATTGAATGTCAAGAGAAGGTATTTTGATTCTCTGTAATATAAACTGGTTTTTGTTTGGCACAAATAATACTTGTAACACATCAGACCAATCTTGCATGGTGTCCTGTTTGATGTGTATGGATGCGGACTGTTCCAGTATCTGAGGAATTGTGAATGGTGTTGAACATTGTGCAACCATCAGTGTACATTCCCACTTCAGATCTTTCAGTGGAGGGGTGGGTATTGATAAGGGATGTGAAGATGCTTAGGCCTTGTATAGTACTGTGAGGAACTCCTACAGCAGTGTACTGGACTAAGATGATTGGTTTCTAACAATCACATCCATCTCGCTAATTCACCTATCCTACACATCCCTGGCCAGTATGGACAATTTGGCATGGCCAATCTACCTAACCTGCACATCTTTGGACATGGAGAATGTGCAAACTCCACACAGATAGTTACCCAAGTGTGGGATTGAACCCAGATCCCTGGCATTGTGAGAGAGAAGCGCTAACTACTGAGCCACTGTGCCACTCAACCAGTGGATTTTTTTTTCCTCTCTGATTCCCATTGACTTCAGTTTTGCTAGGAATCCTTGATGTCACATATGGTCAAATACTGACTTGATATCAAGGACAACTCACTCTCACCTCATGTCTTGAATTCAGCCTTTTTTTTCATGCTTGAATCAAAGCTGCAATGGCCTAGTTGGAAATGAAACTGACTGTCAGTAAGCAAATATTGATGAACGTGTCATTTGTTAGCACTGTCAACAACCCTTCAGTCACTTTACTGATGTTTGGTAATAGATTGACGGAATAATTGGCCAGGTTTGATTTGACTTGCTTTTTGTGGCCAGAACATAAACGAACACTTTTCTACATTCCCAGTGTTTTAGTTGTACTGGAACAATTTGACGAAAAGTTTAGTAAGTTCTGCAGCAAACATCTTCATACAGTTGCCAGAAGGTTGTCAGAACCCATAGCCTTTAAAGTACCAATGACTTCAGTGTTTCTTACAATCATAAGAAATTGATCAAATTGGCTGAAGTCTAACATCTCACACACTTCAGACTTCTGAAGGAAACTACAATGATCATCTACTTGGCACTTCTGGCTGAAGATGGTTGCAGTTACTTCAACACTGTATTTTGTATTGATATGCTAGGATCCATATCATTGAGGGTCAGAATATTTGTGGAGCCTCTTCCTCCAGTTCATGTTTAATTGTCTACTACCATTCACAATTGAATGTAGCAGGACTGCAAAGCATAGTTTTGACCTACTAATTGTGAAATTGCTTAGCTCCTTCTATTGCATCCTGCTTTTATTGTTTGTCCTGCAGTAATCCTGTGTTGTTTACCAGGTTGACATCTCATTCTTTGGTATGCTTTAGAGCAGTTTCTCAAAAACACAATTTATTGAACTATGCTCGATCCCCTGGTTTGATAGCAGTGGTAGAGTGGGAGATATGCTGGGCAATGAGGTCACACGCTATGTTTGAGTAAATTTCTGCTGCTGCTGTTGCTGCTGCTGGCACACAACTAGCTAATGGATGGTCAGTTTTGAATTGCTAGATCTGTTCACAGTCTATCTCATTTTGTACAGTGGTAGAGCCGTTGAGGGCATTCTTAGTCTGAAGACAAGACTTCACCTCCACAATAGCTGTGCAGTAGTCACTCCTGCCAGTACTGTCAGGGACATATGCATTTGCAACAGTTAGATTGGTAAAGAAGAGGTAAAGGTATTTTTCCCTCTTGTTGGTTCCCTCATTACCTATTGCAGAACAAATCTAACGGTTATGTCCATCAGGTCTCAACCATCTTGGTCAATTGAAGTGCTGTGAAGTCCCTTGTCATGATGGACTTTGAAACCACCCAGAGTACCCTCTGAGCCTTTGTGGTCCTTACTGCTTTTTAAAATTATTCTTGTTCAATGTGAAGCTGACATATTAGCTGAGGGGATGAAATAGCTGATATCGTCAAATTTGATCCTGATACCATGAGACTTCAATGGAACTGGAGTTCAATTCTGAAGTGTCTTCAAACAAACACTTCCCAATGTAAACTATTGTTCTGCCGCCTCTTCTAGGTCTGTCCAGCCCTTCATTCCTGATGAAGGGCTTTTGTCCGAAACATCAACTCTCCTGCTCTTTGGATGCTGCCTGACCTGCTGTGCTTTTCTAGTGCCACACTTGTCGACTCTGACTCTCCAGCACCTGCAGTCCTCACTTTCTCCCTGTCCTGACAGTAGGACAGGCTGTACCCAAGGATGCTAGCAATGTTGATTTAGACTTGATGAATAAAGTGTGATTCAATGACCCTTTTTAAAAAGTACTGCATGGAATGTGGATATCGCTCACTAGGCTAGTATTTATTGCCAATCACTAATAGCTTTTGTGAAGGTGATGGCCAGCTGCTTATAGTATTGACTATGTCATCCTGTTGCTTAACTCATCTACGATATAATTCCTCAGGTGTTAGCAAGGAGGGTTGATAGGGCTGCATGTGCCATTTTCAGTTCTGGTCCCTAGTTTGATGCCAGGCAAATTTTCTGGTTTCATTGTTATTTGGCTTTGTAGCAGGTAATACAAATGTGTGACTTGCAGGACTATTTCAGAGATCATTTAAGTGTGAACTCATTGCAGTGGGTCTGGAATCACATATAGACCAGATCAGGTAAAGATGGCACATTTCCTTCTCTGCAGCATATTAGTGACCCAGATAGTGAGTTTTTATAAAAATTGCTGATAGTTTAGTGCCATCATTGCTGCGTCAAGCTTTCATTTCAATAATTATGAATTAATTAGATTTTAATTCCACCAGCTTGCTGTGACAGGGTTTGGACTTTTGTACCCAGAGCATTAGTCTGAGCTCTTGGATTACTCATCCAGTGACTTTGCCATTATACCACTGCCTCTTCCAGAATATGTCAAATGACTTGAGGTCAATAAGCAGCAAACCATGGAAGGCTGTATTGATGTTTTGATGAATGGCTAAGTTCCAACAAGCAAGGTGAAAAAACTAATGATGAAAACATTACACAATGAAGACACCTTTGATGATAGATCCTACAGAACAAATGATCTCCCTATATTCCTTTGTGTATTTTTCATATATTGCACAGGGAAATCACAGTGATCAGACCTTATCATTGAAGAGGATTTTACTTCCATAGTGAAGTGCCTGTAAGTCAAGTATAATTAAAATGTAAAATGTCTATGGCAATCAATACGGTTCCAACAATTACGTATAGACTCACAACAACTACATATAGACTTTAGTGTGCTTTCGGAGAGATTTTGGAATCTGGAAGCTGACATTGTATTGAATTCTCCAAGTTGACAGTAGCATTCTATTAAGGAAAGAATATCATAAGCAACACTAATTTAAATTCACTATTTTTATTTTAACTTTGTTTTTATATTATCGGTAATTTTTCTTTTGTTTAATGAGTGCATAATCAGGAAACAAGCCATAAGTGACAAATGGCCGTGCCAGCTCGCTCATGAATTAGACCTTCTGTCCTGAAATCAATATTTTGTCTAAACCAGCACTTCTCAGCAACTGTTTCATTGTGGGCAATAGTAAATGAACTAATTAACAGAGACTTGGACATATAATGCAAGGAATAAACAATGCAAAGCACTAATATGCTGAGGCACCAATGTACCACTAATAAATATATTGTAAAGCACAGCAAATGTATCCTGAAGCACACTTGCATTGCTTGGACCACATTCAGTTCTAAACCTGAACTCATCTTTCTTTTTTAATAAAATCTTCAATACTATACCCTCACTGATTATTGCCTAGAGTTTTTCAAAGATGCTGACATTATGAAAGATTATTGGAGTAATTCCCAGGCAGTCGTATTTATCAAGGACATTGGACAAATCCTCGATTCCTGATTTAACTCCTTGTCAAAGAACTGTTTTTACTACCAATCTATGCCCTAGAGTTAATGATGCCTAACTTTGACAGGCTGAACCATCTTGCATCACCCATTTCAAATTAATTTAGCATTTACACTACACCACCTTCCATTAAGATATCCCTTATCGTTGTGCGCAGCTTTTTTCAAAGCTGACTGTGAATGTCTTTACTTCATTGCTGAAATTGAGATCCTTACCATGAATTTAGAAGTACATTCAATGTAATTAATTAGTCCTGTACTTCATTATTCACCAGGACTGCATAATATCAGAGGTAAATTGTTAAGATAGGTACACAAACTTTCCAGGTGATGGTGTATCCATAAAGGTATAAGTTGACTCAGTTGGCTGGTTTGCAATAAAAAGTAACACCAACAATGTGGGTTCAGTTCCTGCCCCAGCTTACATTACAATGAAGGACTCTCTGTCTTAGTCTCTCCCCTTGCCTGAAGCATAGTGACCCTCCAGTTGTCTCTTGCTAATGAGAGAACAGCCCTATGGCGCAGTTGGACTATGGCGACTTTACCACTACCTTTCACCATCAAATATGTATATTGTACATCATTGAGAGAATACAGTAATCGTAGGTTAAATATATTATAGCCATTCAAAACCTTTTTTTTGGTTTTGTTTTCTCTTGGTGTACTTTGTGCACTTGAATCTTGATGCTGATTATTCTGCATTGTGTATATTCTATTCTAACACCAGTAATCCAAAAAAAGGAATATAGATAATGCCATGTATGACAGATGCTCACTGTCCACCCATTTGCAAACTGACATTTTTAGACAGAGGTGAATGGAAAGCTCACCTTAGCAGGTGCATTGTGCAAGTACAGGTTTAGCTTTGAAAATGATGCTGGAGTAGAAAATTTGAAGAGTGGCAGAATAGCGATCATATTACTATTATAAGAGAGAGTTTGGCTCATCACGACATTGTATGTCACTTCAGAAGCATCTAGTTATAGTATTTCTTGCTTTTGGTGGCAATGAATGGAAAGGAATGCTCACGTGATGAACAGCACCTTAACTACTTCTCTTCACTGATTTTGATGGCACCAAAAACAGCTGCAGATCCTGCCATACTGTCTAACAATACTATGGGGAACTGTCTTCATAAAGTCTAAGCAACAGAAAGCCTGATTTGGAGCTGTGGCATAGGCTACAGGGAGCATCGGTAGATATCATGCAGTATACAGCTGGCACATGTGGTGACAGTAATCAATAGATGTCTGGAAAGAGGGCTCTAAAAATATGCGGGCAATTTGCAATTCTGACTGATGTGGACAGTGCTCTAAATAGAAGACAGGACTGCACCAATTCAGCAACTATGTGTATGCTCAGATTCTACTGTTTTAATTTTCTGCAAACTCAGGCCTGTCTCTTTTTCACTTTTACCTGACCTTTAACCCCGTGCCCATTTAATGGTAGTAAAGGCTGTATGATACTCTCTAATCCTCTCAAATTGATCCCCTTGATACTCAAGAACCTATCTCAGTCTTAAATGTACATGGCCTCGACAGCCTGCTGCGGCAATAAATTCCATAGATCCACCACTCTCTGGCTGAAGGTGTTTCTCCTTATCTCCGTTCTCAAAGGTCTTTTCTTTTTTCGAAGGTGATGGCCTCGTGTCCCAGTCTCTCCTACCAACGGAAACATCTTCCCAACATCTTCTCTGGCCAGGCCATTAAGTATTCTGTATGTTATAATTAGATCCCCCTCATCCTTCTAAATTCCATTGAGTAGAAACCCAGAGACCTCAAATGTACCTCATGTGTTAAGCTTTTCATTTCTGGGACCATTCTCGTGAACCTCCTCTGAACATGCTCCAGAGCCAATTCAACCTTCCTGAGATATGGGGCCCAAAGCTGCACACAATACTCCAAATGTGCTCTGACCAGAGCCTTATAGAGCTTCAGAAGTGTATCCCTACTTTTATATTCAAGTCCTGTCAAAATAAATGCCATCATTGCATTTGCCTTCCTAACTACTGACTCAACCTGCAAGTTTACCTTGAGAGAATCCTGGACGAGAACTCCCAAGTCTCTTTGCACTTCAGACTTCTGAACTTTCTCCCCATTTAGAAAACAGTCCATGCCTCTATTCTTCCTACCAAAGTGCATGACCTCACACTTTCCCACATTGTACTCCATCTGCCACTTCTTTGCCCACTCTCCTAACCCATCCAAATCCTTCTGCAGCTTCCCCACCTCCTCAATGCTACCTGTCCCTCTACCTATCTTTATATCATCTGTAAATGCCCTCAGTTCTTTCATCTAGATCGTTAATGTATAAAGTGAAAAGTTATCCCAACACTGAGTCTTGCAAAACACCACTTGTCACCAGTTGCCATCCTGAGAAGGATCCTTTTATCCCCACTCTGTACTTTCTGCCAGACAGCCAAACTTATATCCATGCTAGCACCTTGCCTCTTAACACCATGAGCTCTTATCTTACTCAGTAGCCTCCTGTGCGACACCTTGTCAAAGGCCTTCGAAGTCCAGATAGATAACATCCATTGGCTCTGCTTAGTCTAACCTGCTCGCTACTTCCTCAAAGAATTCTAGCAGATTTAACAGGCATGACCTCCCCTTGATGAAACCATGCTGACTTTGCCTATTTTACCATGCACTTACAAGTATTCAGAAACCTTATCCTTCACAATGGATTCCAAGATCTTATCCACAACCGAGGTTAGGCTAATCGGTCTGTAATTTTCCATCTTTTGCCTTACTCCCTTTTTACACAGGGGTGTCACATTCGTGATTTTCCAGTCTTCTGGCACCCTCCAAGATTCTAACAATTCCTGAAAGATCACCACTAACTCCTCCACTATATCTTCAGCTATCTCTGTTAGAACTCTGGGATGTAGTCCATCTGGTCCAGGTGGTTTATCCACCTTCAGGCCATTCAGTTTTCTATCACCTTCGCCTTGATAATGACCACCATACTCAGTTCTGCCCCTCACTCTTTTGAATTTTTGGGATATTACTCATGTCTTCCACTGTGAAGATTGACGCATTATTCCATTCTTCAGCCATTTCCTTGTTCCCCACTGCTTCCTCTCCAGTGTCATTTTCTAGCAGCCCAATGTCCACTTTTGCCTCTCTTTTAGCCTTTATATATCGAAAGAAATTCTGACATTTACAATACTGGCTAGCTTACCCTCATATTTAATCTTCTCCCTCCTTATTTCTTTTTCTGTTGCCCTCAGTTAGTCTTTGTAAGCTTCCCAATCCTCTGGTATCCCATTGCCCTTCGCCACACAATGTTTTGCTTTTATGCTGTTCCTGACTTCCCGAGTCAGCCACGATTGCCTCATCCTCCCTATACCATGCTTCTTCTTCCTTGGGATGATTCTCTGCTGTGTCTCCTGAATTACTCCCAGAAATCCCTGTCTTTCCTGCTAGGCTTCTCCCAGTCAATTCTAATCAGCTCCTCTTTCATGCCTCTGTAGTTGCCTTTATTCAGCTGTAATACCCTTACCTCTGATTCTATGTTCTCCTCCTGAAATTGCAGAGAAAGTTCAATCATATTATAATCACTGCCTCCTAAGGGTTTCTTCACCTTAAGCTCCCTTACCACGTCTGCCTCATTGCACAACACTGAATCCAGTGTAGCCTGTTCCCTAGTGGCTCCACTATAAGCTGCTCCAAAAAGCCATCTCGTAGACATTCCACGAATTCCTTTTCTTGCAATTACTACCAATCTGATTTTCCCAGTCCACCTGCATATTGAAATCCCCCATGATTGCTGCCCGTGTATATCAGTCACTAAAATTAAAATGCAAGTGCAGCAGGTGGTGACGAAGGCAAAGAATATGTTGGCATTCATATCAAGAGGATTTAAGTACAGAAACAGGAATGTCTTGCTGCAGTTATACAGGGCCTCCGTGAGACTATCCCTGAGTATTTTGTGCAGTTTGTGTCTCGACTGAAGAAGGATGTTCTGGCTTTGGAGGGAGTACAACAAAGGTTTTTCAGACTGATTCCTAGGGTGGCAGGACTGGCATATGAAGTTAAACTGAATCATTTAGGACTATATTTACAGGAGTTCAGAAGAATGATTGGAGAATTTCACAGAAACATTCTAACAGGACAAGATAGGGTAAACACAGGATGATCCTGATGACTCAGGAGTTCAGAACCAGTGGTTATAGTCTAATGATATGGAATAGACCATTTCAGAACGAGATGAGGTGAAATTCTTCACCCAGAAAGTGGTGAGCCTGTGGAATTCTTACCTACACAAAGCAGTTGAGGCCAAAACATTGAATGTTTTCAAGATGTTTAATGTCCTTCTTAGACAAAAGGGGTCAAAAGTTATTGGGAGAAAGTTGAAAGAGTTAGATGATCAGATGTGATCATATTAAATGACAGAGCGGGCTCAGAGGCCCGCTTGGCTATGATAGCACCCACATTTATTCTAATTTTCACCTTATGTTACACTAGCGGGCTGACGTCAAAGAATCAATACCCACTTCCAGTTCAATTTATCTTCACCTCATTGACTTCAACCTGCAGTCTGAATCTAATTTATGCCAACAGTGAAAAATAAGCCATTCTACACAGCCCTGAAAAAAAATCACTTACAATCTAGTTGTTAATGTGATTTTATGAAAACACCATCACTCTTATGCTGTTACAGGTGGACAAACTGGCAAATTTGTACAACATCCATCTTCGCACTGGCTGCTTTTGTAACACTGGAGGCTGTCAGCAACACCTCGGAATTAGTAATGAAGATGTCAAAATGAATCTAAAGGTTAGTATTTACGATGTACGAATTTTGTATTTGATGTCTGAATGGTTTGCAGCTCGTTCAGAAAGATAAATCATAGTTACAAAACTGGATGAAAATTTTTTCAATTTTTCATCTCAGCACAGCAGAACTTATTTATTCCTCCAGCAGGAAGTTTGCTAAGCTGCTTAACGAACCTTCCTAATGTTTGAACAAGACTGAGTTCATTGCTCATATTATGCATTAATTCTAATTTCAAAAAAACCTTGAACAGGACTAAACTGAAGGATGTTTACAATCTGAGTTGGAAACAGAATTTTTACATGGTTCTAATCTAGCTCATTCAAATATGAGCACCTTAGATTAGTACTCTCCTGACCTTTTACTTATGGATACTATCATGCAGGAGACATGAGGGGTTGTGTTGTTTTTGGTAAAATATAAAACTTACACCTTAGCTTAAGGTTTTTCAACCTCTTGAGTAATTTGCCCATACACCCTCAATACCATTCTTGATTTGTCTGAATGGTTCCAATACTTTACAGTAGTGCATGTAGTTTTCATATTTATTTTATTTTCATTCAATTGTGTGTGATTTTCCTTTTGCCTATCTGTCAACAAACTAACACACAAGACAAAAAAAAGTATAAAAGATTGTGTCCTGAGCACTAAGCTTATCACATTGGTCAATATTCTGTGCTACAATAAATATCAGGATTCCATCAGTCAGCAATCACTAATTCCACCAATTTAAATACATCTGCCCAATCTCATGTTATTGCTAAAAGTGATCTGGAATGTTATTCTTCATTGAAGCACCTTCCATTGATAATCTGAATCAAAAATTAGAGAATGTATAAGAATGTCATAGATGAATTTGACCTTTAAAAGGCCTTTCAGATTTCAAAAGTAATTTGTTTGGGTCTATCAAATGTGGTGAGCAGAAAGCCTTCATTTGTGTGGCTGTAAAAATTCTCTTAATGCTGCATGCACATTAACATGAAGTATCTAGTGTCCTGGACACTTCTGTTTTTCATTCTAGGAAAGCAGACAACACTAGCTAGGCCAATGTTTATTGCTATTTCCTAATTACCCTTGGACATTTGATGCTGAGCCACTGCGTAGACTCACTGCAGTCCATGTGATGTAGGTACATGCATTGTGCTGTTAGGAAGGAAGTTCCAGAATGTTTGACCGTGTAACACTGAGAAACTAGTATATAATTGCAATTCTGGGAGGTTTATGACTTGAAAGGGAACATATAGGTGATTGTGCTTGCATGCATCTGCTGCCCTTGATTTTCACAATGGTAGGAGCTACCAGCAGAATTTTGCTGAGTTATGGATAGAGCCTTTTGCTGCCACTATGCACTGCTGGTGAAGGGAGTGAATATTAAAGATCAGGGACTGATCAGTCAGGCTGCTTTGTCTTAGATGGAATAGAGTTTCTTGACTGTTGTTGCAGCGTACCCATCCAGGCAAATGGAGAGTATTCCTCCACATTATGGATTTGTGTCATGTAGTTCTTGGATCAGCTTTGGGAGTCAGGAGTTGAGTTACTCACTGCAGATTCCCAGTATCTATCCTGTTCTGATTGTCATCAGATTCGCTGGTCAATCTAACTTTCTGGACTTGGTAGGTAGATTCAGATAATAATGTCATTGAATATCAAGGAGAGGTGGTTAGATCGTCTCCTGTTGGAGATGGTCATTTCCTAACGTGCATCTTGCTTAGTATTTAACAACCCAAGGTTAAATGCCATTTAGATCTTGTTATATGTTAGCATAGACTGTTTTAGTGTTTAAGAAGTTCCAAGTGTTACTGAAGATTGCAGTCATCAATCAACATTCCCACTCTTGACCTTATTGATGGAGGGAAAATCATTGTTGAAGCTGCAGAAGGTAGCTGGAGCTAGGGGCACTACCCTGAAGAACTCGTGTGCCAAAGGGAGGTGAGGGAGGAAATTGCTGGGGCCTTCTACGAAATCTTTGTATCCTCTTTAGTCACAGGCAAGATCCCAGAGGAATGGAGAATAGCCAATGATGTTCTTTTGTTCAAGAAGGATGACAGTAATAATCTGCAAAATTATAGGCCAGTGAGCTTTACGTCAGTAGTAGGGAAATTATTGGAGAAGATTCTTAAGTACAGGATTTATTCACATTTGGAAAACTATGGACTTAGGAACAACAGACAGCATGACTACTAGCAGAGGAGGTTGTATCACGAATAATTGATTACGTGTTTTGTGGAAGTGACAAAGATGATTAATGAGGGCAGAATGGTGGACTTCATCTACGTGGATGTTAGCAAAGCCTATGACAAGATTCCTCATGGCAAGCAGTACAGAAGGTGAAATGACGTGGGATCAGCAGTGAGCTGGTAAGATGATACAGAACTGGCTTGGTCATAGAAGACTAGTGTAGCAGTAGAAGGGTTTAATTTCTGACTGTAATCAGTGGTATACTGCAGCAATTAGTGCAGGGACCCTAACAAAAACAGAAATTGCAGGAAGAGCTCATCAGGTCTGGCAGCATCTGTGAAGAGTATCAGAGTCAATGTTTCAGGTCTGGTGACTCTCCTGAGGAAGGGTCACCAGACTCAAAATGTTAACTCTGATTTCTCTTCACAGATGCTGCCAGATCTGCTGAACTTTACCAGCAATTTATGTTTTTGTTACTGATTTACAGCATCTGCAGTTCTTTTGGTTTTTATTTAGTGCTGGGACCCTGTTGTTTGTAATATACATATAATTGATTTGGAGGAAAATGTAGGCGGCTTGATTAGTAAGTTTGCAGATGACACAAAGATTTGGGGAGCTGCGCATAGTGAGAAGGATTGCCAGAGGATACAGTAGGACATAGTTAGGCCTGAGATTAGGACAGAGAAACGGCCATTGGAATTGAAACCGGACAAATGCATGGTGATGCATTTTGCAAGGAGGAATGTTTATAGTAAATGGCAGAACACTTAGAAGCATTAATACACAAAGAGATCTAGACATACAGGCCCACAGTTCCCTGAAAGTGGCAACACAGTTGGATCAGGCAGCCAAAAGGCATATGTCATGCTTGCCTTCATCAGTCGGGGTACAGGGTCTAAAAATTACCAAGTCATGTTGTAGCTGTATAGAACTTCAGTTGGGCCACATTTGGAATATTACAGACAGTTCTGGTCACTACACCAACAGAAGGATGTGGAGACTTTGGAGAGGGTACAGAAAAGGTTTACCAGGATGTTGCCTGTTTTGAAGAGTAATAGCTACGAGGAGAAATTGCACAAACCTGGTGTGTTTTCACTTCACCGTTGAAGGCCAAGGAGTAACCTGATACAAGTTTACAAAATTATGAGAGGCATGGATAGAATGGATAGTCAGAGACTTTTTTCTCAAGGTAGAAAAGTTAATTACTAGGAGACATATGTTTAAGGTAACAGGGGGCAAGTTTAAAGGAGATGTGAGAGGCATGTTTTTTACATGGAGGGTAGTGGTACGTGTCTGGAATGTGCTGCCAGAGGAGGTGGTAGAGACAGATGCAATAATAATGTTTAAGAGGCACCTTGATAGATGCATGAATAGGCAGGGAATAGAGATATATGGACTGTGTAGAGACAAAAGGTTTTTAGTTTAGAAAGGTATCGTGTATTGGCACAGTATTGGTGGGCTGTAAGGCATGTTTCTGTGCTGTACTGTTCTTTTTTCTTTGTTCGATGGTTTGGTACTACTGCATGAACATAGCCCTTTCCTGAGATTTCACATATTTGCAGCTCATTTAATCTGATGCTATTCTTGCATAGCGTCCTGCCATCTCCAGTAAACCAGAGTTGATGAAATTATGTCTTTTAAATATGCGATCCTTCAATCATTTCACTTTATTGAAGTAAGCAGTGCCAATAATATTTCAAACACCAAAACAATTGCATGGACCCAAGTTGATCAAGGATGTGCATTGTAGCCAGATCTTAAGACATCATTCCACCACCTGTAGTGAGAAGTAAATATTAATGGGAAACACTAAGGGCAAAGATAAACCAACGCTATCTTTGTTTACTGAATCAGAGGTTGTCCCTGTATTTTGTGCATAACAGTTAGGGACACAGTAACTGTAGTTCTGACGGCACTCACCATTCTCCCTGCTGCAGAATGCTGTCAAGTGGTTAACTGAAGCTCTATTAATTCTTCCAATTAATTGGGTGAAACAACATCAATGGAACAGCCTTACAGTAAGGCTTACATTGGAAACACTTCATCACATTTGGTTGAAATGCTGAAACCTCTATAAATAAATGTAGAACACATTGGGATCATACTAGAGAACTCCATAGCCAACGGGACATTGAGAGGCAAATTTGTAAGGAAATCTCAGTTATCTGTAAGAATAATAGGGTTGCAATGGTAAGGGATTTTAACTTTCCAAACATAGATTGGAACTGCCGTAGTGATAAGGGCTTAGATAGAGAGGAATTTGTTAAATAAGTACAAGAAAATTTTCTGATTCAGTATGTGGATATACCAACTACAGAAGAAGCAAAACTTTACCTTCTCATGGGAAATAAGTCAGTGCATGTGACTGAGGTGCCGGGGGCTGGGGAGCACTTTGCGGTCAGTGATCAAAATTCTATTAGTTTTAAAACAGTTATGTGAAAGTGAAAGTTCTAAATTGGAGGAAGTCCAGTTTTGATGATATTAGGAAAGAACTTTTAAAAGTTGATTGGGGACAACTATTTGCAGATAAAGGGATTGATGGAAAGTGGGAGGCCTTCAAAAATTAGATAATGAGAGTTCAGAGACAATATGTTCATATTAGTGTGAAGGACAAGGCTGGTAAGTGTTGGGAATGCTGGATGACCAGAGAAATTTAGGCTTTGGTCAAGAAATCAATGAAGCATACGTCAAGTATAGACAGCTGGGATCGAGCAAAGAGTATAGGACAGTAGGAGTACGCTCAAGACGGAAATGAGATAGCCTTGAAATATAGAATTAAGGAGAATCCAAAGAGATTCAAGAAATATGTTAAAGAAGATGAGTAACAAGGGAGAAAATAGGGCTTATGCCTGAAACATTGATTCTCCTGCTCCTCGGATGCTGCCTGACCTGCTGTGCTTTTCCAGCACCACACTCTCGACCCCTTAAAGATCAACAAAGCTCCTATGTGTGGAATAGAAGAAGATACTAAATGAGTATTTTGCATCAGTGTTCACTGTGGAGAAGGATATGGAAGCTAGAGAATTTGGAGAAATAAATAGCGACATCTGAAAAAGTGTCCATAATCAGATGAGGTGGTGCTGGACATCTTAAAATGCATAAAGGCAGATAAATCCCTGGAACCTGATCAAGTGTAGGTTAGAACTTTGTGGGAAGCTAGGGAAGTGATTGGTGGGCAGTGCTGCACTTTGGAAAATTAGGGCTTATACACTTAATGGTAAGATCCTAGGGAGTGTTGCTGAACAAAGAGACCTTGGAGTGCAGGTTCATAGCTTCGTGAAAGTAGAGTCACAGGTAGGTAGGATAGTGAAGAAGGCATTTAGCATGCTTTCCTTTATTAGTCAGAGTATTGAGTACAGGAGTTGGGAGGTCATGTTGCAGCTGTACAAAACATTGGTTAGGCCACTATTGGAATATTGCATGCAATTCTGCTCTCCTTCCAATTGGAAGGATGTTGTGAAACTTGAAATGGTTCAGAAAAGATTTTCAAGGAAGTTGCCAGGATTGGAGGATTTGAGCTATAGGGAGACACTGATTAGGGTCGGGCTGTTTTCCCTGGAGCATCGGAGGCTGAGGGGTGACCTTTTGAAGGTTGATAAAATCATGAGGCGCATGGATAGGATAAATAGACAAGGTCTTTTCCCTGGGGTGGGGGAGTCCAGAACTAAAGGGCATAGGTTTAGGGTGAGAGGGGAAAGATATAAAAGAGACCTAAGGGGCAACATTTTCACGTAGAGGGTGGTACGTGTATGGAATGAGCTGCCAGAGGAAGTGATGGAGGCTAGTGCAATTGCAACACTTAAAAGGCATGTGGATGGGTATATGAATAAGAAGGCTTTGGAGGGATATGGGCTGGGTGCTGACAAATGGGACTCGATTACATTGGGATTTCTGGTCGGCATGGACAGGTTGGTCCAAAGGGTCTGTTTCCGTGCTTACATTTCTATGATTCTATGACTCTAAGTGAGGTGCCGGAAGACTGGAGGTTGGCTAACATGGTGCCACTACTTAGAAAGGTTGTAAGGAAAAGCCAGGGAACTATAGACCAGTGAGCCTGACGTCTGCAGTTGTTAGGTTGTTGGATGGGATTGTGAGGGACAGGATTTACATATATTTGGAATGGAAAGGACTGATTGGGGATAGTCAACATAACTTTTTCATGGGAAAGTGTCTCATGAACTTCATTGAGTTTTTTGAAGAAGTGAGAAAAAGATTGATGAGGGCAGAATGGTGGATGTAGTCTATATGGACTTCAGCAAGACTTTCAAAAAGGTTTTGTGTGGTACACTGGTTAACAAGGTTAGATCACGTGGAATACAGGGAGAGCTAGCCATTTGGATACAAAATTGGCTTGAAAGTAGGAGATAGAGGGTAGTGGTTGAGAGTTGCCTTTCGGACTAGTGACCTGTGACCAGCGTTGTGCAGCAAGGATCAGTGTTGGGTCCACTGCTTTTCATCATTTATATAAATGATTTGGATGTGAATAGATGAGGTATGGCTCGTACGTTTGCAGATGACACCAGAATTGGTGGTATAGTGGACAACAATGAAGGTTAAGTTGAGGATATTTCAGGGTGAGGACCAGTTCAGTCAGTCGAAGGAGGGTGTCGGTGGAAGGGTACTGGTTGGTACGGCGGGAAAGGAAGAAGCGGAGGGCTTTAAATTCTTCGTGATGGGGGATGGAGGTGACCAGGGCCTGGATGTCCATGGTGAAGATAAGGCGTTGGGGACCGGGGAATGGAGGTGTACAGGGCCTGGATGTCCATGGTGAAAATAAGGCGTTGGGGACCAGGAAGCAAAAATCATGGAGGAGATGGAGGGTGTGGGTGGTATCCTGAACGTAGGTGGGGAATTCTTGGACTAAGGGGGACAGAACCGTGTCGAGGTATGCAGAGATGCGTTCGGTGGGGCAGGAGCAGGCTGAGACAATGGGTTGGCCGGTGCAGTCAGGTTTGTGGATTTTGGGCAAGAGGCAGAAACGGGTGGTGCGGGGTTGGGGAACTATGAGTTTGGAGGCGGTGGATGGGAGATCCGCTGAGGAGATGAGGTTAAGGATGGTCTGGGAGATGATGGTTTGATGGTGGGAGGTGGGGTCATTCTCAAGGGGGCAGTAGGAGGAGGTGTATGCTGATAGGGGAGGGGAGGGAAATATATCCCTAGTGGTGGGGTCTGTTTGGAGATGGCGGAAATGACGGAGGATGATACGATGTATCCGGAGGTTGGTGGGGTGGAAGATTGGGAGCAATGGGGTTCTGTCCTGGTGGCGATTGGAGGGGCGGAGTTCAAGGGCAGAGGTGCGGGAAGTGGAGGAGATGCGGTGGTGAGCATCGTCGACCACGTCAGAGGGGAAATTGCGGTCTTTTAAGAAGGAGGCCATTTGGGTTGTTCAGTAGTGGAATTGGTCCTCCTGGGAGCAGATGCGGCGCAGGCTAAGGAATTGGGAATATGGGATGGCGTTTTTACAAGGGGCAGGGTGGGAGGAGGTGTGATCTAGGTAGCTGTGGGAGTCGATCGGTTTGTAGTAAATGTCTGTGTTGAGTCGGTCGCCCAAGATAGAAATGGAGAAGTCTAGGAAGGGGATGGAGGAGTCTGAGACAGTCCAGTGAAATTTGAGGTCGGGGTGGAAGATGTTAGTAAAATGGATGAACTGTTCAACCTCCTTGTGGGAGCACGAGGTAACACCAATACAATCATCAATGTAGCGGAGGAAAAAGTGGGGGTGGTGCCAGTGTAGCTGCGGAAGATGGACTGTTCCACATACCCGACGAAGAGGCAGGAATAGCTGGGGCCCATGCGGGTGCCATGGCTACTCCTTTGGTTTGGAGGGAGTTTTGCAAGGAGAAGTTGTTAAGAGTGAGGACCAGTTCAGTCAGTCGAAGGAGGGTGTCAGTGGAAGGGTACTGGTTGGGTCGGCGGGGGAGGAAGAAGCGGAGGTCTTGGAGGCCTTTGTGATGGTGAATGGAAGTGTATAGGGACTCGATGTCCATCGTGAAGATAAGGCGTTGGGTGCCGGGGAAGCGAATATCATGGAGGAGGTGGAGGGCGTGGGTGGTGTCCCGAATGTAGGTGAGGAGTTTTTGGACTAAGGGGGACAGGACAGTGTCGAGGTATGCAGAGATGAGTTCGGTGGGGCAGGAGCAGGCTGAGATAATGGGTCGACCGAGGCATTCGTGTTTGTGGTTTTTGGGTAGGAGGTAGAAACAGGCTGTGCGGGGTTGTGGGACTATGAGGTTGGAGGCGGTAGATGGGAGATCCCCTGAGGTGATGAGGTTATGGATGGTGTGGGAGATGATGGTTTGGTGGTGGGAAGTGGGGTCATGGTCAAGGAGGCAGTAGGAGGAGGTGTCCGCGAGTTGGCGTCCAGCTTCAGCGATGTATTTTCACCATTCCTCCAGAAAACCGCACACCAGGTCCTAGCTCCCAGCCCTGCCGTATTATCACCATCCCTCCAGAAAACCACACCACGTTGATCTACGCCCCCACGTCGATCTCCGTCCCCACGGCCAACTCTGCCCCCACGACTAACTCTGCCCCCACGACTAATTCTGCCCCCACGACTAACTCCGCCCC
>NC_057714.1:50579214-50585062 GCF_004010195.1 Chiloscyllium plagiosum | reverse complement strand
TCAGCACCGCCCTCTTGACCTGCAATCTTCTTCCCGACCTCTCCGCCCCACCCCCTCTCCGGCCTATCGCCCTCACCCTCATCTCCTTCCACCTATCATATTCCCAGCGCCCCTCCCCCAAATCCCCTTCACCCTACCTTTTATCTCAACCCGCCTGGCACACCAGCCTCATTCCTGAAGAATGGCTTATGCCCGAAACATCGATTCTCCTGCTCCTCTTAAGCTGCCTGGCCTGCTGTGTTTTTCCAGCATCACATTTTTCAACTCTGGTCTCCAGCATCTGCAGTCCTTACTTTTGCCAAAGAGACTTTGGGGTGCAGGTTCAGAGTTCCTTGAAAGTGGAGTTGCAGGTAGATAGGATAGTGAAGAAGGCGTTTGGTATACTTTCCTTTATTGG
Source organism: Chiloscyllium plagiosum (assembly GCF_004010195.1). Classification (NCBI taxonomy): domain Eukaryota; kingdom Metazoa; phylum Chordata; class Chondrichthyes; order Orectolobiformes; family Hemiscylliidae; genus Chiloscyllium; species Chiloscyllium plagiosum. The sequence continues at coordinate 50,584,665 of NC_057714.1, read as the reverse complement.
CCAATGCATTGAGTGTAGGAGTTGGAAGACCATGTTTCAGCTGTACAGCACTTTTGGAATATTGTGTTCAATTCTGGTCTCCCTGCTATGGAAAAGGTGTTGTGAAACCTGATAGGGTTCAGAAAAGATTTACAAGGATGTTGCCAGAGTTGGAGGATTTGAGCTATAAGGAGGGGCTGAATAGACCGGGGCAATTTTCCCCGGAGTGTCGGAGGCTGAGAGATCACCTTATGGAAGTTCAGAAAATCGTAACCTTAGGTGAAACCGTTTCACACAGAGGGTGTTGTGTGTCTGCCAGAGAAAGTGGTACAATTACAACATTGGGATGGATACATCAATAGGAAGGGTTTAGAGGCATATTGGTCAAATGCTGGCAAATTGACTCGATTAATTTAGGATATCTGGTATGACCAAAGTGTCTCTTTCCGTGCTATAGATTTTTATGACTCTAAATTCTATAAGGATTAAAACAAATATACATTAGACCATGACTGTGTGGAGTCTGACCCTCATTGCTCCTGTCTACCTCAAAACGCTCCATCATCTTCTTTGCCCATCTTGTTCATGTCTAAAACTTAAATAGTTCCTCCTCAAAAGAATTGATAGTTTGCAGGTTGGATGAAACTTTCACGCTGCTCAAGATGTGCTGCTGCTTCATGTTTTGTGCATCTTGCTCCTATTAACAGATGTATAAGGTGACTATGTTTAGATGAGAAACAGCGAGAAGTATGTCATCTAGATGTAAAGGAACACTGAACATATTGGATGGAGCAAACACCGTGGGCGGCACGGTGGCCCACTCCATAAGACCATAAGATATAGGAGCAGAATTAGGCCATTTGGCCTATTAAGTGTACTCCACCATTCAGCCATGTCTGATTCCTATTAACAGATGTATAAGGTGAATATGTTTAGATGAGAAACAGCGAGAAGTGTGTCATCTAGATGTAAAGGAACACTGAACATATTGGATGGAGCAAACATCTGTGATACTGAAGACTTGTGCTCCATAAGACCATAAGATATAGGAGCAGAATTAGGCCATTTGGCCTATTAAGTGTACTCCACCATTCAGTCATGTCTGATATATTTCTCAACCCATTCTTCTGCCTTCTTCCTGTAACCTTTGATCCCCTACTGATTAAGAAACAATCTAACTCTGTCTTAAAATAATCTAGAAACACCCAACCCTCCAGTCAAGCTGTCCAATTCAGCACTGACACAGAAATCTACTCAGGTATATGTAAACGTGCCTACCTATTTCCTATCCATTAAAGCAAGGACTAACCAATTCAACCATTGGTTCTCGCGTCATTTTCCTTTCGATCATAAGAACTTAGGAGCAGAGGTATGCCATTCAGCCCCTTGAGCCTACTCAGCCATTCTAGATCACGGCTGGTCATCTGCATCAGTGCCATATTTCCACACTATCCATATATTCCTCGATACATTAGTAACTAGAACTGTATCTGTCTCTGTTTTGAACTCACTTAACAACAAACCCTCCACAGTCCTCTCACGTAAAGAAGTCTAAAGATTCACCACCCTCTGAGTGATGAGTTTCCTCCTCACCTCAGTTCCAAATGGCTTGTCTTTTCTTCTGAGGTTGTGTCCCCTGGTTCAAATGTCAAGGAAAACATCTTTTTCTTCACTACCTGTCTATCTCTTTAAGAATTTTGTAAGTTTCTATGAAATTGCCTCTAATTCTTCTAAACATCCCCAGTCTCCAACAAAGTAATATAAGGAGTGGTTGACTGTATTATCTAAAGTTAAGGCCCACTTGATGGCCTCATTGTACCTCTGCTGATATTCAGTCAGTCGTGAGTAGAGCCGTCATTCCATGAAAATCAACAGTGTTGGTTTACTGGCAGTTTGCTTGTGCAGGTTGTAAGAATGAGATCTCTGATCGAGGGACCAGGTATCAGAGAAAGGGTTGGGTTCAGCTGGGAACCATTTCCCTGATCTTGCTTTCAATCTGTAGTCTCCCGTGCACCTTCCAGACTACAGCCTCCTCCATGTACCTCCATCCTGCCCTCATTCATTTGTGACCTGGGTCTCTCTCCAGTTGTGGATAAATTGCAGACATCTACCTCTACTTGACTGGCAGTTATTTTTCAGTTTGATTCTTGCATGGGATGAGGGCATCCCTAGCAAGACTAGTATTTTTTGCCTGTTCCTAACTGCCTTTGAACTAAGTGGCTCACTCGGCCATTTCAGAGGGCATTGAAGCGTCAACCACATTGCTGTGTGTCTGGAGTTACAAGCAGGCCAAACCAGGTAAGGATGCCTGATTTCTTTACCTAAAGAACATGAGTGAACCAGATGGCTTTTTACGACACTCTGCAATTGTTGCATGGTTGCTACTAGACTAGCTTTCCAGATTTTTTTTTACTCAAATTTCACTGTGTGTCTTAGGATCTGAATCTAAGCCCATGAATATTATTACTGACAAAAATAGTGGCTGATGAAAATTGATGGATAGAATGTTAAAAATTCTTATTTCTTTACAATAGGCAGGTCATGTCTGTGGAGATTCTTTGGATTTGATTGACGGCCGCCCCACCGGATCAGTCCGAATATCCTTTGGCTACATGTCTACATTTGATGATGCACAAAAATTTTTAAAATTTATTCTTGGTTGTTTCGTTAAGCAGCCAGTTTGCTTTGACAAAGGCACTTTGTCCATGCTTGAAAGGTGTGGAACAATGACAAGACGTGATGAATCGTGGGCAGGACATTGCACAGATGAAACAACAAACAAAATCTCTTCAGAAATTGCTGCAGCACAAAATTCTGCCAGAATTGAGATTCCCCTATCTCAGAACTCTTCAGATAATCAGCTCAAGTTGGTTGAAAACCAAGAAACTTCCAAATTAATCGACGGCAGTAAGTCAGTCACACTCACCAACATCTACTTATACCCAATCAAGTCTTGTGCTGCTGTTGAGGTGGGTGTGAAATTTTCTTTTTCTCTTGCAAAAGTTTTAGTATTTTGAAGTTTTTTATTGCCATTCATGCCCTGTTTTAATGATCATAATTATACAGATTTAAAACAGACATAAAGATTTCACTGAAAAGGACTGTTTATAGTTTTGTCAATCTAGGAATCTCATTGAGCCATTTACTTAAATGACCACCCTTTCATATTCGCTCCATTTTTGTTTTTCTATAATGACAGTCCTCTAAATCTCCACAATTGACAACAAAAAATGAATTTTTTATGAACTGTCAGATGTCTTCTACTTACGACTGTACTATGTTCTGATTTTATACACGCTACAGCTATTGAATTCACAGCGCATCATGAACCATACACTGACTGAGAATTATGTAAATGAGCTCGCCTTCATTACAAAACACGGTTAGGTTATTCGTGCAGAGACAGGAATCGTTTTTCCCTAGCAGAAGTCATTTCACAAAAACTTAATTTTGTAATCGTAGTGCACAAATATTGTAGTAATACATGATTTCTTCCATTAATTCTCTTTTAAATTGAAAGAAAGATTTTACTAAGTTTTATTGCTGGAGTTAAGAATTGTGAGAAATAACTTATTGGAATCGAAGGGAAAGGTTTAAAAAAAGGTGACTGCAGCAGAGCGAATGTTAACAGATCATTCAAGATTACACTTTATCCACAACACCAACTCCAACCCCAAATACAGTATGTACATTTGTTGGCTTCTTTATCTGCCACATAACACAATGCCACTGGAGAAAGAAATGGGAGAGAAAGAGAAAAATGAAAAACAAATTAGTGAGAGAAAAAAAAGGCAGAAAAATAGAGACATGGAAACAAAGTACAAAGGACAGAGAGAGAAAGGCCATTTTGTATGATTTACAGAATACAATGCTGCTGGAGATTGTCAAGTGTATGTTATAAATTTATATTGTTCATCTTTTTTCCATAAGTATACTTAGTGTTGCAGCTCCAACAAGAGCTATGATGTGGATTTGCACTAATTTTTACATTATAAATTTCAGATACTGTGAATAAGTGGTGACGGAGGATTTGCAGAAGTCATTTAATTTGTAAAGATAATACAGCACCATTCATTTGTCAGATAATGTAAATGCAGCATGATAAGTTTGCATACATGGTTTCTACTATTAATGTGGATTTAGGATTATATTGTTAATCAAATATGATAAAATATTTTTGGAAAATGGTAATCTGGGTAAAATTTAGTATCCTAAAAGTACTTTCTATGTGAGATTTTTATTGAGGTACTGATATTCATAGATTCCCTACAGTGTGGAAGCAGGCCATTTGGCCCATCATGTCCACATTGACCCTCCGAAGAGGAGCATCCCACCCAGACTCACTCCCTACCCTATCCCTGCATTCCTCATGGCTCATCCATCGAACCTGGAAACTATGGAATCCCTGGAAACCACAGCCAATCCACATAAAAGGACAGGAAAAATTTCTGGCTGTAAGAGCTGCTCCTTTTTTTTGAGGTATTTTAGGTGTTGGAGGTGATTTCCTCGAATTCCAGGAGCAGCAATTACTGTTTTATATGCTGTTGCATTGTTTTGGAACTTTGGGAAAAAAAGTCAAAACATCAGCAGTTTTAAAAGGTGGAAGAGCAGACAAAGGAAGCACATGGTGAGGACATTGCAGGAGACAGAGAGAGAGAGAACCTGCACAGTTACCGCCTTTGCTGTTTGAATTCGTGTATCGCTGGACATCGGAGTGAATCTGGGAAAATTAACAAACAGTGAAATTCACAACTAATCTTGGAGGAACTGTTGGGCGAAGTTCACAGCACAGAATCAGATAAGTTAATTGTAGTTTTAAGTCTGTCCAAGAGAAAGGCTGTAGTAGTGAGAATAGTGGATTCTTTCTTGATTATATGTTTTTGGAGATAAGTCTCTTGACTAAACATAAAATATAAGCCATAGCTATTAATTTAACCTGGGCAGTGTTTGTAGAGGAATAAGACGGTGTTATTTTCTGGGTCTGTAGATTGTGAAGGATGGCCTTTGCAGTGATATGTACTTCTTGTCAGATGTGGGAGTTTAAAGAGAGTTTAAGGGTTACTGCGGATTGTATCAGCCATAAATGCTGTTGGATGCGAATCTTATCAGATCGAATGGATCAGTTGGAGAGACCGATAGAAGCAATGAGGAATTTGCAACAGTAATAGTATGTGATGGATGGCAGATATAGGAAGGGGGGAAAGTCTCAGATACAGTCACATAGATGGGTTAACTCCAGGAAGGGTAAGAGAGGTAGGCAGCTAGTGCAGGATTCTTTTGTAGATATACCCATTTCAAACAGGTATGCTCTTTTGGAAAATGTAGGGGGTGATGGATTCTCAGGGGAACGTAGCACGAACAGCCAAGTTTCTGGTATTGAGACTGGCTCTAATGCAATGAGGGGTACATCGGTTTCCAAGAGATCAATTGTGTTAAGGGTTTCTTTAGTCCGAGGTACAGACACGCCTCTGT
>NC_057714.1:50578236-50579205 GCF_004010195.1 Chiloscyllium plagiosum | reverse complement strand
GAACGTAGCACGAACAGCCAAGTTTCTGGTATTGAGACTGGCTATAATGCAACGAGGGGTACGTCGGCTTCCAAGAGATCAATTGTGTCAGGGGATTCTGTAGTCAGAGGTACAGACAGACGTTTCTGTGGCTAGCAGAGAAAAAGCAGAATGGTGTATTGTTTTCCTGGTGCCAGGATCAAGGATGTCTCAGAGAGGGTGCAGAATGTTCTCACGGGGGAGAGGGACAAGCAGGAGGTCATTGTCCACATTGGAACCAACGACATTGGAAGGGAAAAGGTTGAGACTCTGAAGGGAGATTACAGAGAGTTAGGCAGAAATTAAAGAGGTTCTCAAGGATAGTAATATCTGGATTGCTCCCAATGCTACGAGCTAGTGAGGGCAGGAGTAGGAGGATAGAGCAGATGAATGCATGGCTGAGGAGCTGGTGTATGGGAGAAGGATTCACATTTTTTGATCATTGGAATCTCTTTTGGGGTAGAAGTGACCTGTACAAGAAGGACGGATTGCACCTAAATTGGAAGGGGACTAATATACTGGCAGGGAAATTTGCTAGAACTGCTTGGGAGGATTTAAACTAATAAGATGGGGTGGTGGGACCCAGGGAGATAGTGAGGAAAGATATCGATCTGAGACAGGCACAGCTGAGAACAGAAGTGAGTCAAACAGTCAGGGCAGGCAGGGACTAGGTAGGACTAACGAATTGAACTGCATTTATTTCAATGCAAGGGGCCTAACAGGGAAGGCAGATGAACTCAGGGCATGGTGAGGAACATGGGACTGGGATATCATAGCAATTACGGAAATATGGCTCAGGGGTGGGCAGGACTGGCAGCTTAATGTTCCAGGATACAAATGCTACAGGAAGGATAGAAAGGGAGGCAAGAGAGGAAGGGGAGATGCATTTTTGATAAGGGACAGCATTACAGCTGTGCTGAGGGAGGATATTCCCAGAAATACATCCAGGGA
>NC_057714.1:50527281-50577502 GCF_004010195.1 Chiloscyllium plagiosum | reverse complement strand
AGTCTGACCTATTACCCTCACCTTGACCTCTTTCCACCTATCACATTTCCGCCACCCCCCCCCCCAGTCCCTCCTCCCTACCTTTTATCTTAGCCTGCTTTCCTCATTCCTGAAGAAGGGCTTATACCGGAAACATCGATTCTCCTGTTCCCTGGATTCTGCCTGACCTGCTGCGCTTTTCCAGCAACACATTTTCAGCTCTGATCTCCAGCATCTGCAGACCTCACTTTCTCCTCAAAGCTTTCAGACAAGTCTAGACTTGAACCTTATTCACAGCCATCAAAAGAAAACACACAAAAAATGAATACAAGCTGCAGTTCACATCCACAAAGTGAAGCAACACTGGACTGAGGAACAGCCACCATCAATTTCCAAACATGGCCATTTGACTACATACACACACACACACACACACACACACACACACTTTACCATGGAGACAGCTGGCACATAAACTAAAGCCTCAATGTGCCATACATCAAGAGACTCCTCCTCCCCTGGACATTTTTTTTCTACTGACAAGCAGCTGTCTGTGTGTCTACACAAAAGAGCTCATCAATTTAACAGCACTGTCAGTTTTTGGCTCTGGCTGACAGGACAGTGTGCTGATGGCATGGCACAGCATGGATGCTGTGAGTATCGAGGTAGATGCAAAGTAAGAAAGCACTAAGAGAGCAAACAAGCAGCCTGAGGTGTAGCCTGGGTGAGCCTATGTGTGAGTAGTCTATCCCTGCACACAGAGGGTCCTTGCAGCAGCTTTTCAATGTTACTGTTGGCGCATCCACTAGTACAGATCCATGCCTTCCCAGTGACCTGCAGGTGAATCAAAGAGATGCCATGAGGATAGCGAGAGTTTGGAAAATGTCCAATGCCAATGTCTGTGGACAAAGGGTGTGCATGGCTGGTGGCTGTAAATCGTGCTCTGAGGTGCTGCTTGGTGTTGAACCACATGGAGATTGGTCACAGACGGTTTTTAAACCTGGATGTAGCCGTAATAAAGGGAGGGACCTCTGCTCAGGTGCAAGTCAGGCTTTTGTGCATGATTACATCCTTCACAGCTCGTTAAAATAGGAAACAACAAATTATATGGAACCTTTTTGCCCCACCATGACACTCTGGTCTCTAATTTTCAAGAATCATAGAATCCCTACGTTGTAAAAGCCAGCCATATGACCTATCAAGTCTTCACTGACCTTCCACAGAAAAGGCCATCTAGATCTCACTGGGCCTTGTGGCAAGAATCCCTCCAAACAACTCAATGAAGCTTGAACTTAATTAAAAAAAGATTCAACCCAACATTTCTGAATGTTCAACATTTGTCTGAGATCCCTCTTTGTTTTCCTTTACCAGAGGAGGTACAGTTAGTAAGTTTGCAGATGACACCAAAATTGAAGATGTAGCGGACAGCGAAGAGGATTACCTCAGATTACAACAGGATCTTTACCAGATGGGCCAATGGGCTGAGAAATGGCAGATAGAGTTTACTTCAGATAAATGCGAGGTGCTGCATTTTGGGAAAAAAAAATCTTAGCAGGACTTATACACTTAATGGCAAGGTCCTAGGGAGTATTGCTGAACAAAGAGACCTTGGAGTGCAGGTTCATAGCTCCTTGAAAGTAGAGTCGCAGGTAGATAAGATAGTGAAGAAGGCGTTTGGTATGCTTTCCTTTATTGGTCAGAGTATTGAGTACAGGAGTTGGGAGGTCATGTTGCGGCTGTACAGGACATTGGTTAGACCACAGTTGGAATATTGCATGCATTTCTAGTCTCCTTCCTATCGGAAAGATGTTGTGAAACTTGAAAGGGTTCAGAAAAGCTTTACAAGGATGTTGCCAGGGTTGGAGGATCTGAGCTACAGGGAGAGGCTGAACAGGCTGGGGCTGTTTTCCCAGGAGCGTTGGAGTCTGAGAGGTGACCTGATAGAGGTTTACAAAATTATGAGGGGCATGGATAGGATAAATAGACAAAGTCTTTGCCCTGGGGCGGGGGAGTCCAGAACTAGAGGGCATAGGTTTAGGGTGAGAGGGGAAAGATATAAAAGAGACCTAAGGGGCAACTTTTTCACGCAGAGGTGGTACGTGTATGGAATGAGCTGCCGGAGGATGTGGTGGAGACTGGTACAATTGCAACATTTAAAAGGCATTTGGATGGGTATATGAATAGGAAGGGTTTGGAGGGATATGGGCCGGGTGCTGGCAGGTGGGACTAGATTGGGTTGGGATATCTGGTCGGCATGGAGGGTTGGACCAAAGGGTCTGTTTCCATGCTGTACATCTCTATGACTCTATGACTCTAAGTGAAGATCTCCTAAGAGATCTTCTGCAAATAAAAGCTTTTGTTTGGAGTTGTTCAATTGCTTGCTGGCAAGTAATATTCCCCATTGGACATTGACAAGATGTAGGTCTGCAGTAGACTAGCGCTGATTTAGAGGGTGTTCAGACAAGTATATTCAAGGCTGAGATAGACATATTTTTAATCTGCAAGGTAATCATTAGTTCTAGAAAAAGGCAGGAAAATGAAATTGAATGTCATATCAACCGTGATCTCATTGAATGACAGAGCAGACCCAAGTTGCTGAATGATCTACCATACTCCTGCATCTTATCCTACAGAATGCAACTACGGACAGGTAAAGTGTGTGTCATGATGGTTAAAAAGGAATTAGAGAGAGGAAATGAGGTTGTTTGTGCAATGGAGCATTAGCCATTCTGGCTATGTGCTGTGGGCAGCCTGATTTTGGGGGTGACATTGGTGAGGAGCAACACTGGATTGTCATTGCTTAATCTAAGAAGCCTTTTAAGGATGGCATGGGCATGATGGCTATTGGTCTTTAGTAGATGTCTGCTGAATGGTGAATTGGTCGCAGAATGGCCATAATAAGATGGGGCAAAAACATGCCATGGGGTGTGGTAGGTAATTGATGTGATGAGTTTAGTGAGATATAGCAAGAAAACTTCCCAGGACCTGCGGCAAAAAACCCTCCAAAACAGTTGACACAACTTGGGTTTAGCCAAACAAGTGTAACATTCAGCCCATTCTCTCTATCCATGTCAAACTTTCATACTTGGTGGATTTTCACACAACCACATCTACTCTATATGCCATTATCAGGATCTGGCAATGCAACTTCATTCTGAAGTGTGTAACTGTCATCAGGATTCATGAGTGTTATTTTATTGAAGATGTGTGGTGTTGAATATGTTGAAAGTCACTGAATATATTAAAGAAAGAAACAGATTTCTAGGGGCTGTAGGTATTGAGGGGTATGGGGAGGAAGTGGGAGTTAACATTGAGATGGGGTCAGCTGTGATCATATTGAATGGTAGGGCGAATAGCCTACTCCTGTACCTCTTTTCGATGTGTGGTCTGGCATGACATCTTAGAATCTAGGTCATGGTCTTCTGTACAGGTAGTTGATGATATGCAGTTTGTATATGCCATCTGTTTCTTCTCAGGAATTGACCATTGCTTATTTCAATGTCATATGCCCTAGGCTTGACAAAATGGCAGTTGTGTCTTTTCATGAGTTTTCCATGAACCCATGTGGTTGTGCAAAATTCTTTGCCCTTCTTCATGCAGACAGAACCATCTGCCTGTTCGTTGATCATGCTCTTGTATTATTTTTGTCCTTCTTTTCACCAGTACTCACTAATGCGACATGCACATTTGGTGGAGCGTGAGTGTCAAGGGAAACAACCATATGGATCTGTCTTTGTGAGAGCTTCCAGTGAGGGTAAACCATTGCCATAGGCATATTGATTTAACATAGCTATCTGAAAGTCTCGGCAAGTCGCTTTCCATTTAATGATTATGGATTTTACAATATAATTAGCATGTTTTGTGAGACTGATCAACTGAGGTTAGTGAGGAGAAGGAGAATGTTGAACATCCCATTACCTTCCCAGGTATTAGAAGGGTGGACTGGTGTACAGTGTTGCATTGTTGGATACCATTTTTTAAGGAACACTGAACATGATTGTCAATATTTTCAACAGCCATTGCATCAGTCTTTGATTTATTGCACAAAAGGAAATTTGGTGAAATAGTTGCCAGAAAGTATTCATGTCCTTAGAGACTTGGAAAATCTCAGTGTTGACCTTGAACCACAGCTCAGAAGGAATCTGGTGTAAAAAGAGAGGTTCTCTCGACTCTTGAGGTTGCTGAAATTAGCATGTTTCACACATTTTAATTAGTTAATCAATATCCTTACGAATGCTGTTTTTTCTGCACCCATATAACCTATACATATATGGTCTATTATATTTTGATATTGAGTTGCTGGAATTATAACTTGTTTGCCTTTGAAGATTACAGTTTTGGAAAGTCATAGTTCATCTCTGAATGACAAGGAAGAATATACTGGTTCAGCAACCTGTTGAATGCTTTTTGATTGCTGCTGATTTTTTTAAGTTGTTGCAGCCTGGAGTCCGATTACGAGTGGTGTGCCACAAGGATCTGTTTTGGGACCACTGCATTTTTATAAATGACTTAGATGCAGGCAAAGGTGGATGGATTAGTAAATTTACAGATGACACTAAAGTCAGTGGAGTAGTGGACATGTGGAAGAATGTTACAGGTTGCAGGGGAACTTGGATAAATTGCAGAATTGGGCTAAGAGGTGGCAAATGGAGTTCAATGTATCTAAATGTGAGGTGATGCACTTTGGGAAGAATAACAGGAAGGCAGAGTACTGGGTCATTGGCAAGATTCTTGGTAGTGTGGATGTGCAGAGGGATCTTGGAGTCCATGTACATAAATCCCTGAAAGTTGCCACCCAGGTTGATAGTGCTGTTAAGAAGGCATCCGGTGTGTTAGGTTTCATTGGTAGAGGGATTGAGTCCCGGAGCCACAATATCATGGTGCAACTGTACAAAACGCTAGTGCGGCCACACTTAGAATATTGTGTACAGTTCTGGTCGCCATATTTCGGGCAAGATGTGGAAGCATTGGAAAAGGTGCAGAGGAGATTTACCAGGATGTTGCCTGATCTGGAGGGAAGGTCTTATGAGGAAAGGCTGAGAGATTTGGGTCTGTTCCTATTGAAAAGAAGAAGGCTAAGAGGGGATTTTATAGAGACATACAAGATAATCAGAGGTTTAGATAGGGTGATTTTCATTGCCCTTCTATATTAAAGATGTTGTAAAATTTGAGACGGTGCAGAAAAGATTTACAAGGATGTTGCTGGGACTGGAGGGTTTCAATTATAGGGAGAGTCTGAAAAGGCTGGAACTTTTTTCCCTGCAGCATCAGAGGCTGACGGGTGACCTTATAGAGGTTTATAAAATCATTCTCTCCCTCGTTACTCTTCTGCCCTTAATGTACTTACAAAATCTCTTTGGATGTTCCTTAACTATTTGCCAAAGCTATCTCATGTCCCCTTTTTCCCCCTCTAAATTTCCCTCTTAAATATCCTACAGTTATTGCCCATATATTCCTCTTGGAGGGATTCTGAGGAAGGGTCACTTGACCCGAACCATTAAGTCTGATTTCTCTCCACAGATGCTGTCAGACTTGCTGAGCTTTTCCAGCAATTTATGTTTTTTGTTCCTGATTTACAGCATCCGCAGATCTTTTGGTTTTTATTCCTTGAGGTGTTCACTCAATCCCAGCTGTCTATACCTGACATAGGCCTCCTTTTTCTTGACCAGAGCCTCAATTTCTCTTGTCAGCCAACATTCCCTGCACCTACCAGCCTTGCCCTTCACATTAACAGGAACATACTGTCTCTGAACTTTTGTTATCTCATTGTTAAAGCTCTCCCACTGTCCAACTGTCCCTTTACCTGTGAATAGCCTCCCCCAATTAACGTTTAATCGTTCTTGTTTAATACCATCAAAATTGGCCTTAGTCCAATTTAGAACTTTAAATTTTTGATCAGGTCTAACCTTTTCCATACTATTTTAGAACCAGTAGTATTATGATCACTAGACCAAAAGTGCTACCCCACTGACAGGTCAGTCGCTTCCTCTGCCTAATTTCCCAACAGAAGGTCAAGTATTGCTCCTTCTCTAGAAGGTTCATCCACATATTGAATAAGAAAGTTGTCTTGTATGCATTTAACAAATACCTTGCCATCCAAGCCCTTAACACTACGACAAGCCCTGTCCACGTTTGGAAAGTTAAAATCCCCTACCATTACAACCCCATGATTTTGACAGATATCTGATTCAGTTGGGGATGCTAATAGTAGCCTTGTATGCACAGTTTACATGCCATGAATGAATTATTTTTTAAAATTGACCCCATCCCATTGAACTGACTTCCGTTTGTACACGTTCCATAATTATCAAATATTTATGGAGATTTGGTGGATTTACCGCACTGCAAGCCACATTGTAAAACAATGGTGTCATAATCATATTCAAAACAGCTCATCTTGTCAATATGTCCATTTTAAATCTAAGTTTTCTTTTACTTGCACCTGATTATTTTATTCATTCATAGGATGTAGGTATCAGTAGCTGGGCCATCCCCAAGTGTCTTGGAGAAGGTGGCTGAGAGTTGATTTTTCGAATGGCTGCACTCTTGGATTTAGGGACACCCACAGTGCTTTTAAGAAGGCAGTTCCAGGATTTTAACCCAGTGGCAATGAAGGAATGATCCTACAGTTCCAATTCAGGATGGTGTCAGGCATAGAGGGGAACATGCAGATGATAATGTTCTCATACATCTGCGGTCTGTATCCTTGTAAGTGTTAGGGGTCATGCATTTGGAATGTGCTGTAGAAGGAGCCTTGATAAGTTATTGCACTGCAACTGTAACTGGTACACACTGCTACCATTGAATGTTGTTAGGAGAGTGAGTGAATGTTTGTGGATGTGTTGACAATCATGTAGTATGCACTGCCCCCGCCCCCCCCCCCCCCGGCCCCAGCCTCCAAGCTTATAGCTCCCAACTCCATATAGCCCTCTTCTACCTTCTTCCCAAAGTCCACAAAAAGGACTGCCCCTGCAGAGACCCATTATTTCTGTCTGCTTCTGCTGCGTGGAACTTATTTCTTCCTACCTTGACTTGAGTTCTTTTTCTCTTTGACCAATCTCTTCCCGCTTACATCCGCGATTCTTCTGACATTTTATGTTTGTGATCTTACTGAATAGCAGAATAGGCCCAGTAGGCCAAAAAGCCTCATCCCGTTCTTAGTTTTGAATGTTCTTAACCTTAAATTAGCTGATCATGCAAGGATTAGGAGTCGGTTTTAAGGTTTGAGAAGATAAACAAGGAGGATGTAATCGGGAAGAACTCTCTTAATACGAGTGGTAATGACTTGGAACTTGTGGTCTAACAGAGTGTTGCAAGCAGAGATGATTAATGATTTCAAATGAAAATCAGATGTGCAATACCCATCCCTAAGCCAGTCACACTGAGGGCACAGCCTTCGAGTGAAGCAACAACCATTTAGAACTGAGAGGAGGAGGAATTTCTTCATCCATATGGTGATTAATTTGTGGAACTCATTGCTGCAGAGGGCTGTGCAGGCCAAGAGATGGAGTGTATTTAAGACAGAGATGGATAGGTTCTTAATTAGAAAAGGGATTAAAGGTTACGGACAGAAGGCAGGAGCATAGGATTGTGAAACATTATCAACCACAATCGAATGGTGAAGTAGGTGCGATAGGCTGAATGGCCTAAATCTGCTCCTGTATCACATGGTCTTATTTGGTCTTTTCATAGAAGGGAAAAAATGATAGAATTACTGCTAAATGTCCTTGTAGGAGATTGGATCATATTTGAATTTTTAGCTATTCTATAGCAACGTCAAACAATACTTACTGCATACTAAAAATCTTCCTAAAATCTAACTTTGCTGCTTTGTTGCACTGATGTGAAATAAGTGAAATTTAACAAAGCATTTTCATTATTAGCAATGATGCTCTATAACTCTGTGGCTCTATGACTCTGAATACAGGTGGTCATTAGTTGGGAGGACATGCTGGTAAAAACTATCTCATTGATTATATTTGAAAAGAAAATTTTCATGTGGAGCACAAGCCAGAACATATTTTGGTGTTCAAACGTTGCAGAAATATATTTATATCATCATTATCAACTTCAGTGACACCAGTTTTATGTTTCCTCTGTTATTTTAAGACATCGGAGTCTGATCTCTCAAAGCCATAATCTGTTGTGTTTTAAATATTATTTACTGTTACAGCTGCACCTCAGGTTTATTTGAAGCTGTAGTTTTTCCTGTCAATTGTGTGACAAATCACCAGCATCTCATCAGTGTACCTGGAGCTGAATTCTGTTCAACACCTCATGTTTATGTCATCTGAACAGTTGCATATCAGCTTAAGTAATGGCATAATTAATGGGACTACATCTGTGGAGTGTTACTCCTATTCTGTCAGCAATAAATGATTAGTCTTAATTAGATTTACTGTGTGCAATGTTAGGAGGTGAAGGCGTCTCAGTTGCCATCTGGAGAGCTGGCAAGAGTAGTGTGATGCCCCTTTTTGGAAAGGCTAGCCGTGGGTACTTAGGTACTTGATAAGCAAGTGGCAATCCTTCCCAGACAATGAAGAACCCAAAAGTTCTCCTGAATTGCAGAACCACTGGGGAAGTGATGTCTGCTTCCAGCAAATCATCTACCCGAGGCCCAGGATTGTTGCTGGATCTCAGGTCAAAGATGAATGATTGGTGGGGTGTGGTGGAAGAAGGGTTGGGACAGTGGAAAACCACTGAAGGGCAAGGGTTGGCTCACATTAGGCCGTCTTCTAAAAGTTGGAACCCTCGATCAGACACTGACACCTTTTGAATGAGGGGCCCTCTCTGGAATCTTGCACACAACACTGCACGAGTTTGCTTATAGAGCTGCTTGCGTGGTTTGAATCCCCCATTTAAGGAATGAAGCCCTTAGAGATCCCCATTGTCAGCAATATGCTTCAAATGTTTTCAGACATCCTTAATCCTGGCACCAGGAAAGCAATATACTATCCTAGGTTCACACTCACTGCTGAAAAATCTCCTGTATGTGCCTTTGACAGGAGAGTTTCCTATAACAATTATTCTTTTAAATTTTATCAAAATCCATCTAACTTCATTCTTCATGCCGAAGATCTGACTGTCTTCTGTTTTTCTCTGAGAGACTATCCTTTTCAACAGTATCCACACTTGAACATCTGTTTGAGAATAGCCTCAGGAGTCTTCTGAACTATCTTCTTCTCTTTCCTGATAGTTATCCAACTATCTGACTGATTCTGCTGTGTAATCACTTCTCTAAATCTATTAGCCATCTAACTCTGTGTCTCTTAAATCCTCAATGTCATTAATGGTAAGGTCCTAGGGAACAAAGAGTACAGGTTCATCACTCCTTGAAAGTGGAGTCGCAGGTAGATAGGATAGTGAAGAAGGCGTTTGGTATGCTTTCCTTTATTGGTCAGAGTATTAAGTACAGGAGTTGGGAGGTCATGTTGCGGCTGTACAGGATATTGGTTAGGCCACTTTTGGAATATTGCAGGCAATTCTGGTCTCCTTCTATTGGAAGGATGTTGTGAAACTTGAAAGGGTTCAGAAAAGATTTACAAGGATGTTGCCAGGGTTGGAGGATTTGAGCTTTGGGAGTGGTTGAATGGGCTAGGCCTGTTTTCCCTGGAGCATCAGAAGTTGAGAGGTGACCTTATAGAGGTTTATAAAATCATGAGGGGCATGGATAGGATAAATAGACAAAGTCTTTTCTTTGGGGTAGGGGTGTCCAGAACAAGAGGGCATGGTTTAGGGTGAGAGGGGAAAGATATAAAAGACATCTAAGAGGCAACGTTTTCATGCAGAGGATGGTGCGTGTATGGAATGGGCTGCCAGAAGAACTGGTGGAGGCTCGTACAATTGCAACATTTGAAAGACATCTGGATGGGTATATGAATAGGAAGGGTTTGGAGGGATATCTAGTCGGCAAGGACGAGTTGGACTGAAGGGTCTGTTTCTGTGCTGTACAATTCTATGACTCTATAAACTTAAAAAGAAGCAGCTTCCAATAGCACCTTATATATAAAATAAACTACCTTTCTTTACCCAAAGTTAATATTAAGCTTGCACAAATTAGAAATAAAACAAACATATAAATCTTAATAAAATCAACTACTTTGCTGAAAAATCAAATTTTTAAAAAACACTATATATGTTATATATAGTGTATAGATTAGATTAGATTAGATTACAGTGTGGAAAGTTTTACTCCATTGTGGAAAATTTTACCAGAGACCTCATACTTACACATATCGACTTGGCACAGATCTCATAGACACATGAATTAATCCACTCCTGTGATGAAGATTTCAAAAGACTAAGTTAATTTTTTCTCGATGATTTATTTAATAATCACCATTTAGTTTAAAACATTACAGAAGTGCATTGGAGAAAACCAAAGAATTAATTCACCTGTGAAATTCAGATTTCACAACATGCATCAAGATGAAGCTGCAGCAATTTAAATGAAGGCTATGATTAATGTAAGTAATTTGTCAGTTCTTTTGTCCATGTTTGCTTTCTCAGGAAGAGCTCTAGATTAAAACAGAAATTGAGAGCAGTGCTGTGTCTTTCGTAAAACACTTCAATTACATTCTTTCTTAGATCTGTAGTGAATATAAAGCCCAGAAACAGGCCATTTGGTCCAATTAGTCTCTGCAGGTGTTTATTCTTTACACTATCTTGTACTTCTGTTTGTATATCACCTGAGTTCTTTACCATACCTTTTTATTCTCTTTCCATCATATCCTGCTCTAGTTCATGTTTAAAAGCATCTAACCTATTTGCATCAGCTACTTTTAATGGTAACTAGTTCCACATCCTAATCACAGTTCTTCTTATTTCCCATTGAATTTTTTTGATAACTATGCATGGCTCCTGATTTTGGATTATACCACAAATAAAAACATTCCCATTTAGTTCCACCAAATTCTGTTGTAAGTATTTGCAGACAGTTTATGCAGGAGTATATCCCACATTTAGCTTCCTTCCCAGCTGTTAAGTAATGCATGAAAATTATTGAAAAAGGAGCATATACAAAATGCTAATAACTAAAAAGAGGAATGTATTCACAGTTTAGACAGAGAGGTTACAGTGTATATAAATAATTGTCTAATAGATAATGATTATCTAATAGTTGCAATAAAATTACCCAAATTGTAATTTTAACCAGTTTTCTTGCAAATGAAATTAGGCTTCACTTTATCACAAAATGGGCTCATCATCTATGACTGATGGAACAAACACAGAGAGTGCTGCAGAAACTCAGCAGAACTGGAAAGAGAAACAGAATTAACGTTTTGAGATCGTTCTGACATTTCTTTAGAACAGAAAAGTGTTGAACATGTCTTTTAGTATACTTTTTGACAAAGTCAGTGGAGGATGAATGAGAACAAGAAATATAGATTAGGTGTAAATTAAAATGTGAAAGGGAGGGAAAAGAGTCCTGTCTAGTAAACAAAATGAGAAATGGAGAATAAACATAATGCAGCCAGTTTCTGGAGTTGTGGAATTCAATATTGAGATTTTGAAGCTGTAAAGTGTGAAAAATGACATGTTTCTTGAGCTTTCATTGTGCTTCATTGCGCCAGTATGGCAGGCCCAGGACAGAAATGTTAGTATGACAGCAAGGTGCTTCATTTAAAATGGTAAGCAATGGAGATTGGCAGTCATTCCCATGGACACATTAGAGATGTTTTGCGAGGCAGTCATCCAGTCTGTGTTTAAACCAAGAAAAAAGAAAATTACACATAGGAACAGTCTCTTTGGCTGTCCAAGCCTGCGCCGATCCAGATCCTCTGTTTAAACCTGGTCTCACTGCTGTAAAGGAGATCACATTATGAGCAACAAATGCAGTAAAGTGCTGCTTTGTCTGGAAGCTGTGTTTGTGACCTTGGACAGTGAGGAGGGAAGAGGTGAATGAGCAAGTGTTACACCTGCAATTACATGGAAAGGTACCATGGAGGTTTGTCACAAGTGACGGAGGAATGTATTGCAGGTCAATTATGACCTGCCTGCATATGCATTATATATACCTTGCCTTCCCATATCGATTAGTGTGGGTCAGACATTTAATTGTCTTGCTGAACGTCAGTCTCACACATGCCCTGTGTTCTAGCAGCTGTAATGATGCTACACATGCAGCAAGCAAGCAGCCATGTTTCAAAGTCTGAGGAGAGAATTCCTCACTGAAGTGCACAGAGGCACACATAGTCGTGCTTTGCACCACTCTGTCCAGTAGCAACTCCAGGTCCCATTCGGAGAATTGCAGCATCATCTTTCCCAAATCCAATATCTTATATATCAGACACTCTTTAATGTAGAAGGGCATCTTTAATATAGAAGGGCAGCTTCAGAATGACAGCGCTCACTCACGTGCATGGTGACCTTTCAGATATGGTGTGGGCACTGGGCTCACTGATCCTTTGGTGGATGGATATCCACTGAATATTGTTTCAGGCACATTGCTCTAAGATAGGGGCTAGAATCAGATGTGGGGAATTTCATTAGAGTGGGGTAGCTAGTTAATGAGGCAATTTAGATAAGTGAGAAATCTCACCTTGTGTTACAGTGAAATATACTGTTAAAAAAAAACTTGACACAACTTACATTTAGGCCAAAAATAGTAAGGTTCAGCCCAGTAGGTTTGCTGGTGGATTATTGTGGGCGGCACGGTGGCACAGTGGGTGGGCGGCACAGTGGTTAGCACTGCTGCCTCACAGCGCCAGAGATCCGGGTTCAATTCCAACCTTATGAGACTCTCTGTGTGGAGTTTGCACATTCTCCCCGTGTCTGCGTGCGTTTCCTCCGGGTGCTCCGGTTTCCCCCCACAATCCAAAAATGTGCAGGTTAAGGAGCATATACAAAATGCTAATAACTAAAAAGAGGAATGTATTCACAGTTTAGACATAGTGGTTACAGTGTTGCGCTTCGGCGGGTTGGTGTGGACTTGTTGGGCCGAAGGGCCTGTTTCCACACTGTTTCCACACTGTAAGTAATCTAAATCTAAAAAAAATAGCAAATTATTATAAATTTAGTTTAAGCAGCAATATGTAAACTTAGATGTCTAACTTTTATTCAAAAAATTGTTAAATTATATAATGTGGAAGGAAAGAAAATATTGGATAGTATTGGACTGACAAAATAAGAAGATTTTTCATCCATATTAATGTGTCAAAACATGAATATATCTGTAAATTCAGTGACTGTCTTCATTATAACCATTGTTGATTAGAGAATCATTAATATGTGGCTCGCCTGACCATAAGGCAGAGGAGCAGAATGAGGCCATTTGGCCTATCAAGTCTGCTCCATCATTCAAACATGGCTGATATGTTTCTCAACCCCATTCTCCTGTCTTCTCCCTGTAACCCTTGATACTATAACAATCCAGATTGTTGAACCATTCATCTAGAGATAAGAGTTCAAAATTTTTGAGGGCTAAATTAATGAATTCTGAAATAAGAAAACTAAATAAAAAATTGTGACTTTAAAGTACCAATTGTCATGAAAACCAAATGATACTGATACCCTTTAGAGGAGGAAATTTCCCAACTTTACCTTGCCTGGTATATATATGTGCCTCAGAGCAATATTTTTGACTCTTAACTTCCCTCTGAAATGATTAAATAAGCTTCTGGGCAGTTAAGAATAGGCAATTCTTTTGCCAATGATTTTCACATTCTGTGTATGCTTAAACCATATAAAACATCAACACTAAATATATAGAAATACTTTGATTAAAAATCCAGTCTGATAAAATAATTCAATTATGTAAGTAATTAGTATTCCCACAGTGCCATATGGTGGAATGACTATGTTTGTAATGTTCATGTCCTTGGAGAACAGTTATTTCATATATTTAACAGACCTACATTATAAAGACATTTTATCATTAAACTTGTATTGGGGAAAGTCAAATGACATTTACATTTTTGAGACAAGTTCATTTGGACCTACTTCTTTGATCATTCTAATTACTATTTCCCTTTAATGATATGGACGTGAAAGGATTGACTGCTGCAAGTAATCCAAGTACTAAATTATTTCAATGGCCTAGATTGACCCGATAGTTGATTTCCATAGCTATCCAAATTCTAAACCCATAGTAGAGTAGAAAAAAAACTTTAGTTTCTTTTGATGCATTTTAAAGTAGCGTTTTTACTTGTATACTGAAGATTGATGTCACTCACCACAATTGTGTCCACAAATAAAGCTTGCAAACAGGTTTATGTAAAAAAGTCTGTGAAAGACAAATAATGGTGTCATGCCTGAATTACTCTCATCACTTAATTAGATAATCTCTGACTTCCAATCTACTGATCTTGTCCATATAAATCTTATGCACTGAAATCCATCCCACAACACACTTAAAGTGTTCGAGTAAGGAAATATTTACCATTTGCTTTTTATAATCAGTATAGTTCATAGCTGCTGACCTTGTCTCAGACAGATGAACTTTCACCTGGTATAGGAGTGAGCATGGAGATGGACGGACATGTAACTTTGCACTGCAGGCAGCATTTTGCTGTTACCATCCTATGCTGAGCTTTTTTTTGGATTAGGGGTGGAAGGGCCACCCACATGTACATAGAAGTGAAACAAAAACAGAAGTTGCTGGAAAAGGTATGACAGCATCTGTGAAAGGAAATCAAAGTTAATATTTCAGGTCCGGTGACGCCCTCACCCATAACTCTTCCTCTGATATGTAGTTGATATCATCAGTGCTGCTTCTGTGTCTCATCTGGAATTGGAAATGTTCATTGTTTTCACTTCCAATTTACACCCTGCCTTCACTTTGACCTGGTCTATCTCTGATTCATCCTTTCCCTTCCTCGACTTGTCTGTTTCCATTTCTGGGGATAGACTGGTCACTAATATCCACTGTAAACTCACTGACTCCCACAGTAACCTGGACTATACATTCTTCCAGATTCTGGATCAGTGGTGCTGGAAGAGCACAGCAATTCAGGCAGCATCCGAGGACAGGCAAAATCGACGTTTCGGGCAAAAGCCCTTCATCAGGAATAAAGGCAGAGAGCCTGAAGCGTGGAGAGATAAGCTAGAGGAGGGTGGAGGTGGGGAGAGAGTGGCATAGAGTACAATAGGTCAGTGGGGAAGGAGATGAACGTGATAGGTCAGGGAGGAGAGGGTGGAGTGGATAGGTGGAAAAGAAGCTGGGCAGGTCGGACAAGTCCGGACAGGTCAGGGGACCGAGTTTCTGGAGGTTAGAAGCTAGGATGAGGTGGGGGAAGGGGAAATGAGGAAACTGTTAAAAACCGCATCGGGAGCAACGGATACAATAGATGATATTAGTGGATGTGCAGGTAAAACTTTGATGGATGTGGAAAGCTCCTTTGGGGCCTTGGATAGAGGTGAGGGAGGAGGTGTGGGCACAGGTTTTACAGTTCCTGCGGTGGCAGGGGAAAGTGCCAGGATGGGAGGGTGGGTCGTAGGGGGGCGTGGACCTGACCAGGCCCTATCTCCTGTCAAGGCTCCATTGCATTCTCCCAGTTCCTCCGACTCTTTTACATATGTTTTGATGAGGCCAACTTCAATAAGAGAGCCTAGGAAATGTCCACCTTCTTCCTCAACTGAGGATTCCCCAGCACTGTTGTCAACGGGACCCCCAACCAGGTCCAACCCATCTCCTGTACTTCCACCCTCTCCCCCATCATCCCTCCCGCAACACCAATAGGGTTCTCCTTGTCCTTACCTACCATCCCACCAGCCTTTAGATCCAGAAGATCCTCAGCCGCAATTTCCACCACCTCCAATGAGATGCCGCCACCAGACACAAGACCCCTCCCCTCCCTTGTCTGCCTTCTGCAGAGACCATTCTCTACAGGACACCCTGGTCCATTCTTCCCTCACTACCAACACCCCACCCTCCGCCTCCACAGCCCCACAGTACTTGCCTCTGCAACCACTGAAGGTGTAAGACCTGCTCATTTACCTCCTTCCTCCTCAGTATCCAGGGGCTCAAACTTATCTTGCAGGTGAAGCAGTACATTACCTGCACTTCTCACAATCTAGTCTATTGCATTCACTACTCACAATGTGGTCTCCTCTACATTGGAGAAACAAAGTGTAGACTGAGTGACTACTTCGCAGAACATCTATGTCCTGCCTGTAAAAGAGACTCTGTGTTTCCAGTTGCCTGCTACTTTAGCACACCACTCTGTTCCCTGACACACATCTCTGTCTCAGGCTTGCTGTAGTGTTCCAGCGAAGTTCAGCACAAGTTTTCCGCTTGGGGTCCCTGAAGCCCTCTGGACTCAGTATCGAGTTCAGTAATTTTAGGGCTTGTACTCCCCCATGTCCTAGCCCCCTACCTCACACACCAGACCTTGTTATCACATTGTCTGCCATTACAGAATATGTATTGTCAGCCACTATAAGTTTCAATTAACAGCTATTCACCTCCCAGTCAGATTGTTATCGCTTCTCTTGCCCATCAAACTGTTCTTCTCTCTCTTTGGGCTCTACCCCCTATCATTTATACCCCCTGCCCCCACCCTATCTTTTACATATAAACCAACATTTTCCTAGCTGCCATAAATTCTGAGAAAGGTCACCAGACCTGAAAGGTTAAGTTTGATTTCTCTTCATAGATGCTGCTAGACCTACTGAGCTTTTCCAGCAACTTCTATTTTGTTTCTGATTTATAGTATCCACAGTTCTTTCTGTTTTTCTGTAGGTAGAAGTGGGTGGGTGGGTAGTAAATTAAAGTGAGTAACGGACAAATTCTAAAAGATCTAATTGAAGTTTCCAATTGACCTTTTGTCCCTTGGCATCACAAACAGGCCAGCTGGCTGGAGGCAGACTGGATTTCTAGCACTTCAGACATGCTTTGAGGCCTCAACTTCCTACCTGCACAGAGCTCCAGCCACAGGCAGCTCTATAGCTGAACAGCAATGGTCATTTTTAATTCATAATTGTTTGAAGTTGTTGTGGACATATCAAGATGGAGCGGCCCTCTCTTTTCACTGTTTCAGGAAGGGAAACAGCACCATGGCACAAACATTTCATTCATTTATGAAATAATTAATGCACAACTTGCTCCAGTCTGAATTATTGAAGTTTTATGTGTAAATTGGGTTCTACAGTTGCCACTAGTTTCACAGCATTCTGGGCCATTAGTTCAGGAGTCTCATAGTTAATGCATCCTCAGTCCTGTTATGATTAATTTGCAAACTAATTGCAAACACTTCGAGTTTTTGTGTTCACTCAGAGCTTTATTAGCTTTGTGATTTAATAGTAAATCAAATTCTGTCAGGAAATCAGACAGATCAAAAATGTAATCCTATATCTATTTTAAATAATTTACAATGTGGTAAATAGCCTTGCATCTTGCTTTCATGCATTATTTCCCTTAAGTTATAAACATAAATGACACAAATGCAGTAGTTAGAAAAAAAAGTGCAATACTTTGGCATATCCAGAAAAGTTTCATATTTCAACTTATGAAGCTCAGAGATCCACAGTGAGTCTTTTTTTAGCATTGCAAATGTGGACATGGGAGTCCTATTTACCGGTTACTTATGCTCTATTTCATCACAAATGAGCCAATATTATCCTAAACTTTAACAAGACATATGGGCTGAAATATACAGGAGGAGCGTCAGTGAGAATGAAAGTGGCAAATTAATTTGACAAGGTTGAGGAAATGAAGGTCCTCAGGATTCAAATAACATTTTCTAGCTCTGTTCTAGCAGCAGAACATTGCAGCTGGACACCCTTTGGGATGGTCTATGACAAACTGCAAGGGCAAAAAGCCTGATGTAGGAGAGGCCTGAGCTCAAGAGATTTATGGGAAAATTAAAAATGGAGGCTTTGGAGGTAAGGCAAGTTAAATGCTTTCTTATGTTTCTTGGCTTATTGAAGGTGAATTTACTCTTAACTCTTGATCCAGCAAGAATAAAATCAACAAGGCAACCAGGTATCTTAATAGCATTTCCAGAATTTCTATTATAAACTGAATTTGAATTTAACTATCTTTAGGTAATGAGTTTACAACTCTATTGGTGATGCTTTCTGAAGTTTAATCATAGTCAATATAACAATGTCGTCTTCCTCAGGTAATGCTCTTTCATACCATGTAGTGAAGCTCTTGATTCTCAACACAGTTACATCTCTTGAGTCTTCTATTGTTTCTGTACAACAAGATCTCTTATCCTTTTCAGACCACCAAAACACCTTGTGTTTGACCTAATGGTAGGCTCAGACTTTGTTTTCAGTTGCAATTGCAAGCCTCTTCTAAATGGGACTTGTGAAAAAGACATCTGCCAATGTTGTAAAAGATATTTTCATTCTGTTTGCTATTTATTTGTGCTGTTGTAAGCTAAATACAATTTGATTACATTAAATTACAGAATTTGATTAAGTATCTACATTTTCAGAGTACTGATACAAACACCTATGAAATAACTATTATTAAATCTACATAATCAATGCGTAGGCTGGGATTTAGTGTTCTGTGCATAAAGTGTTGGGTAGGTGACTTCAGAAGTAATTAACATCACTGCCACCAGCAAGAAACTTCACTGGATTGAACAGCACTTAAAGTATTGACCAGTGTCATGAAACGCAAGCCTTCAGACAATACAAATTCACTTCACATGATGTCAAGAAATGGCTGACAGCCCTGAATGCTGTAAAGGTATGGATCCTGAAAGTATTCTGGAAATAGCACTGAACAGAACTCAGCCTTGTGTATCAGAACTAGCTGCACCCATGGACAAATTGTTCCAGTACAGCAACAACACTGGCACTTTCATAACAATATGTAAAATTGACCTGGTAAGTCTTCTCCTTGAAAAAGCAGAATGTAAAAAGCCAAGCCAATTGTTACTCCATTATTCTACTCCCATGCATCTAAGGTAATGGAAGGGATTGTTGACACAGCTATAAAGTGGCAATTACGCAGCAACTCACTAAGACTCCTTTGGTAGCACCTTCCAAACCAGTAACCTCTACCATATTTAAGAAGAATGGCAGCAGATGCATTGGAACACCACCGCATGCAAGTTCCAATCCAAGCCAGAAACCACCTGACTTGGAACTATATCTCCATTCTTTCACTGTTACTGGGTCAAAATTGTGGAATCCCACACCCACTTCCGAACTAAAGTCCGGATCCTATATGCCTTTTTAACAAAATTCTCTGCTTATCTGGTTATCTTCAGAGATTTATAGATTTCACCCCAGGCTGCACTATTCCTGCACCCTCTTTAAAATTATACCATTTAACCCATATGGCCTTTTCTCATTCTTCCTACCAAAATGAATCACTAAATACTTTTCACTTCATTGTCTGTCCATGTCCTTCTGAAGTCCTTTATTCTGCACCACCCTATTTATTAAAATTTCTATGTTTGAGTTTTCGAGACATTTTAACTATGCACTGTATTCACGTCATTAGTAAATACCAAGAGAAATGGTTGTAATACTAACCCCTGAGGTATGCCACTGATTCTGTCTCCCCATTCTGACAGAGCAATTTGTGACTACAACCCTTTGGTTTCTTTCCCTCAGCCAGTATTGCATCAATGGAGCCACTGCCTCATCAATTGAATGAGTTTCAATTTTACTACCATATCTTCTATGTGGTAGTTTAACAAATGCCATTTGAAAAACCACACAGGTACCACCAGTTACGTTACTCTTAATTAATCTGCTCTGAGTTACTTAGCATCATAGAGATATATAGCATGGAAACAAATCATTCAGTCCAACTCATCCATGCCAATCAGAAATCCTAAATAGATCTAGTCCCATTTGCCAGAATTTAACTCATATCCCTCTAAACCCTTTCTATTCAAATGTTGTAATTGTACCAGCCTCCACCACTTCCTCTGGCAGCTCATTCAATACATGCACTACCCTCTGTGTGAAAAAGCTGCCCCTTAGGTCGCTTTTAAATATTTCCTCTCTTACCTTAAACCTATACTCTCTAGTTTTGGACTCCCCCACCCCGGAAAAAAAACCTTGTCAATTTATCCTATCCATGCACCTCATGATTTTGTAAACTTCTATAAGATCACCTGTCAGCCTCCAACGCTCCAGGGAAAATAGCCCCAGTTTATTCAGTCTCTTTCTATAGCTCAAACTCTTCAACTCTGGCAACATACTTGTAAATCTTTTCTGAACCCTTTCAAGTTTCACAACATCCTATAGCAAGGAGACCAGAATTGCATACAGTATTCCAAAAGCGGCCTTATCAATATCCTGCACAGCCACAACATGACCTTCCAACTCCTATACTCAGTGCACAGACCAATAAAGGAAAGCATTCTATATGCCTTCTTCACTGTCCTGTCTACCTGGCATTGAAGTATGGTGACTTAAACACTTTTCACTGTAATCTTTGTAAAAATACAATTGACAATAAATTACTATTTTATTTTAGAAAAATTACTATTCTACCTGTGACTCCACTTTCAAGGAACTATGAATCTGTATTCCAAGATCTCTTTGTTCAGCAACACTCCCCAAGACCTTAGCATTAAGTGTATATGTTCTGCACTGATTTCCAAAATGGAGCACCTCACATTTATCTAAACTAAACGCCATCTGCCACTCCACCATCCGTCAGCCCATCTGATCAAGATCCCGAAGGCCACTGAGGTAACCTTCTGCGCTGTCACCTACACCTCCAATTTTGGTGTCATCTACAAATTTACTAGCCATACCTCCTATGTTCTCACCCCCACCCTCTGACTCTATTCAGCTAGTTCTCCCTCTATTCCGGGTGATCTAACCTTGCTAACCAGTCTACCTTGAGGAACCTCATCGAACACCTTACCAAAGTCAATATAGACCACTCTGCCCTCACCAATCCTCTTTGTTACTTCTTTGAATAACTCAGTCAAGTTCATGAGATATGATTTTCCACTAACAAAGAAATATTGACTGTCCCTAATCTGTCCTTGCCTTTCCAAATACATGTAAATCCTATCCCTCAGGATTCTGCCCACCACTGATATCAGGCTCGCCTTTCTATAGTTCCCGGGCTATTCCTTATCGCCTTTCTTAAATAGTGGCATCACATTAGCCAACCTCCAATCTTCTGACACCTCACCTGTGGCCATCAATGATACAAATATCTCAGCAAGGCACCCTAACTTCCCAGAGTTCTGGGGTATACCTGATCAGGTCCCCAGGATTTATCCACCTTTATGTGGACATTTTTCAAGATGTCAATTTTCAGTAGGATAGACAAGGAGTAAATAAAATTTCATCTTTCTGCTTGAGAAAATGAATAGGTTTGGACAAGTATCAAAACAAATTTGTTTCATAGAAGTAACATTTGACCTTCAAATTATTTTTCATAATTCCAACTTAATGATCAGCTTCACTTACTATTATATGTCATGTAACTTGATCATGTGCGTCAACTGGTCCAACCTATTTTGTTCAGAGATCAACTGTAAGCTAAAACATGACATATTTTGTCACAACCTGCAAACCAAGCTTTCTCAACTATTAGATACAAGGTTTGTGTCATAGCCACTGATCACAACAAGTTTCTTACGTGGTAGATCATATGAAGAATAGCGCTTCTGTATTAGATCTGAATCTTTCAAAAAATTTCCAAACATATCAATCGTAAAAATGATATTTCAAATTTGCTGAAAATAGAAGGGGAGATATTGAAAAATCACAGATCATACAATCTTCTTCCACCCAAAGAAATCACAGATCTATTAAATTCTTCTGCTTCAATACAAGTGAACTCTGATCTCTTGAATGATGAACTTCCATTGCCACATGTAATCGGCAATGAGCAACACTTAAGCTGGCAGATAAAGGCCAGCACTTGAAACTATATCAGATTGAGCATTTGTATGGAAGTGATTAAGATACTGAATGTCCAATTCCTTTATGGAAATATCTGACCAATAGGGTATTCAGGGGATAAATGGATGTAAAGACAGACAATATTTAGTAGGTTTGCTAGAGAAGAAAAGTACTGAATTAAAAAAAATAACTTGGGAGAACTAACCAATCTCCCCAGCAACATGAAGCCCATACTGATTAAGACTCTAAGCCAATGAATCTGCAACTGAATAATGCTTGGTACATTGGATCAGGGATGGAACCAGACAATGGAAAGAGAACACATTCCTAGAATTGCATGCTTCCCAAAAAAACCCCATTTACACAGGAGGACAGCCTTCAGTCATAGAAACACAGACAAGCTAAAGGCATTAGCTAGTCTTATTTGGTATTTTTCTTTTAAGAATTCAAAGTTGAAAATAATAAGTTACCTTTGAACAAAATTTAGCAAAAAATCTAATGGCCTCGGGGACCAATGACTTAGCCCACATTTGTTACTCACTCAAAACTGCCCTCAAGATGTGATCCACCTGTCTGAATCACTGCTGTCTAAAATGTAAAAATTCTGACGCAGAAAGAGTGTAAAAGATATGGATCTTGGATAGGCACTTGTAAGGTGCTCCCACACATCTGCTGCCTTTTTGGTAGAGGTCATGAGTTTGGAAGCTGCGGGGGTGGCACGGTGGCTCAGTGGTTAGCACAGCTGCCTCACAGCACCAGGGACCCGGGTTCAATCCCCACCTTGGGTGACTGTGTGGAGTTTGCACATTCTCCCCGTGTCTCCGTGGGTTTCCTCCAGGTGCTCCGGTTTCCTCCCACAGTCCAAAGATGTGCAGGGTAGGTAAATTGGTCATGCTAAATTGCCCATAGAGTTAGGTGCATTAGTCAGGGGGAATGAGTCTGGGTGGGTTGCTCTTCAAAGGGTCTGTGTGGACTGGTTGGGCAGAATGGCCTGTTTCCACACTGTAGGGAATCTAATCTAAAAAAGAAGGCGTATCAAATTGCTGCATTGCACCTTCCATGCAGCATGCACAGAGCAGTAGAAAATAGGGTACTTATCAAGTAGGCTATTTTGTCCTGCGTGGTGTAGTTTCTCAAATGTTGGAATTGCTTTCGTCCAAGCAAATGGAAAATATGCAATTATATTCCTGACTGTAAGCCTTAATGGTGGGCCAAGAGGTGGTGAGGTAAGTTGGTTGCAGCAGATTTCCAACTTTCCAACTTGCTCTTCTATCCAGTCATCACACAGTGGTCCAGTTCAGATCTTGTCACTGGCAGCTCCAAAGTGATTATCCAGTACTTCAAACAGAACCAGCTGGGACGACAAGTTCAATTTTGTTCTCCACAACTTAAAATCACAGGTGATTCCCATTTTCTTCCCTCAAAAACAAGGCAACTCCTCAACCGACATCCACATGAAAGTCAGCCAAGTGGGAACCTGACATCCTAAACATCACACATCAGTGCACTATTCACACACAAAATCATAGCCAAAGCTTGATACTACCAAGTTTCACAAACTTATATCCCATCAGTTGTCCAACAATATTAAGACCAAAAGTAGTAGAAAAATTCACTAGTTCGGTTCACCAAATTTAAGTTGAAACTGAATTTATGTCCAGCCACATAAATAACACTGTCCAACATTTCAGAAATGACCTCAAGAACTTAGTTCACACAAATAAGGTAACAGAGACAATCACCTTACTAATTAGTGATGAAAGCCATTAAATCAATGATACATGAGAATTCCAAGGGAAAGAAACGAGGTCAATGTAGAACTCAATAATCCAAACTGCAAAACCTTTAAAAATTGTAAATTTCAGTCCCCACTCCTGAAAATAGTAAAATGTGGTATTCCTTGACTAAGAGCACCATCTCCAAACAAGAAAAAACCCATCAAAATTAAGATGAGTGAAAGCACGCATGGTCATATCTTGCCGCATTGTAAATTTAATGTTCAATGACAAGTTCAAAGTTTGATGACTGTGACCATGTTGAAGTTCTTAAGCAGAGTAAGTCAACGACCTATTTCTATATTTCTTTGTGACTAAAACAAATTCCAGTTTGCAATTCAATAAAAAGGAACGTGCTGAATCAAATTAATTCACAGCAGAATGCAAATTTGCACATTGGACAATAAGTCAGAATGCAAACCACATGGAAAATTAATGGTATACACAGCAGTACTTTTATGTGACAGTAACATGGAACAGTGACAATACGTAGGTGAAAATAAGTATCACAGTGTGTTAGCATTCTACTGATAGTGTGCTGTGTAGAGACATTAATAGTGAATTTCATTGGAACAAGTAGGTAAGAAACCTGCAGGTCATATGCAGGACTCCATGTCATCCTAATTCAAACCCTGGACAAAAACAGTCAAACCCATTACTTATACATCATAATGCTCTGTGCAAATGTAGCACAAAGAACCAAACATAGATAAATCCATTTAAACAAGTTGTCTTACAAGTTTTGCAAAATATCACTACAGTGGAAATTTGGAGATGCGCAGGTAGCAGAGGTGAACAAACCAATGCTTCCAATTGTTTTAGCATATTGCTGCACCCAATCTATTGGGTCAGAAATTTTCTTAGCCTAAGTGGCTTCCAGTTGGAACTGTTGCTAACTTATTGGGAGCAAATGGCTTGAAGGAACTTATTGAAGTTAGTCAAAGCAGTTTGCCTCAACAAACGTATCCAGGCTTTCTTTCTATTGACTCAATATTTAAAGTAGCAACTTTTGGGTGATATTCTCCAAATGTTACCCCATTTGCAACATCGAGTAGCCTGTATATGCCAGATTTGGTTTATTCCTCTCTTCTTTTTGAATAGGTTTAGAGTGTTTGCATTCCTCCAGTCCAATACCACCATTCTCCTACTTGGGAGAATTGTAAGATTGTGGTTAGAGCTTCCACCATTTTCACCTCTTCCCTCAGCAACCTAAGATGCATCCCTTCAGACAGGGTAGCTTTTCTACTTTTGAGTACTGCTAATCTTTTACATAATTCATTTTTTTATTGCATCCAAATTCTCGACTACTTTTCTTTTACTGTGACATCACTATTATTGAAGAACTATGTTAGTATAATAATCTCAAATTAGATTTGATATTTTCATTAAAATGTGAATATTGGAAGTGGCAAAGACTTCTATCAGATCCATGCTGAAGCCAGTTATAAGATTTGTCAAAGGAGCCCAGAAAACTAACATTGCTTGCATCTGTGTAACATGTTTATCTGTTTTTTTACTGTACGGCTATACCCTCCCATGACAGGAATCTTGAGGACTTTGTCATCATTTCTTGAATTCAGCAGCTTCTAATATATCCCAGCCCAGAAAGCAGCATTAATAGAGATAGGAATTCTTCTGGTGAGCCAGACTCCTTCTGCTAGTTTCTTCCTCTTGCACACCCATGTGAATATTGTCATTTGCATGTGGGAGGTAGAGAAGAAACAAGCTATGCCCTGTAGTATAGAAGCATGGGGCAGATAAACTGTGATGGAGGTTGTCAGAAAACAAAAAGCCTTTCAGTATCTGCATTTTTCCTCATTTTGTGTTACATTGCTTCTTAATTTTAGGATGACACAGAAGTATTACACCCTCAGACAAATCCCAATATCCCAGTGCCAAAAAATACAAAAACATATATAAAATTGTACTTATATAGTTGCAAGAAAATGGGTGGGAAACAAAAGGAAAGAGGCAAAAATAAAATTTCAAAATTGAATTACATTGGATTTGAAGTACATATTTTTGAAATTTATGATTAACATTACTGTAATAAACCTGCCATTGATATTTGACAAACTTTAGTGCTGTAATGTGCTTATTTCACCACAGTATTTTGAAATGGAAACACAAAAAATTACATGTTCCCAAGACACATAATATCTGACAACTGCCACCAAGCTCTGAAGAGTTAATAGTTTACTTCAAGATTTCAATATTCTTCAATTAGTTTATCCCAGCTTTATTTAAAAAAGTGAATTAATTGTTTTTACATTGAAAGCTATTATTGACTTCCTGTGGCATCTCATATGTATTACTGATGGGATTCGAGGACAAGAGTAACTTCCAGGGCTGATGATTATGAAAATTGGCCAACTGAATTGAATATTTTCTAATGGAATACACATAGTTGCAAGAGAGCACAATTCAAATATTTAAACTGCTAAAAGGCATGTGGCAGTTAAATATTTAACTTTCAACTGTAAGGCTAGAGGAAATCAGTTTAAAATTAACATAGTTCAAGCAAAACTAGTGATTTGAAGATTTTTTTCTTCCACATGGTGTATTTGTGAAATAAACACACATTTAAAGCACAATGCTTTGCCATTTTAAAAAAAGGGAGCTAGGTAATAGGATTGGTACTTAAGAGCTGACTCACAATTCTAACAATGCAATAAAAAATGAAAAAGGAAGAATTGTATTTATATAGCACATTTTGTGACCTCAGGAAGTACTGGAAGGGTGTAAATCAAGCAGGCTGTTTTATCCTGAATTATATATACTGGTGAGTGTTACAGCATCTAAGTGGCTCAGTGGCTCAATCACTGACTGAACATCATGTCTGCCCAACTTCACTTGAGACATACAGTGAGGGAATGTATTTGTACCCCCACCCCTGTCACTTGCACCTATTCATGATATAATTAACAGGTATGACCATGTCCGTGGTTTCTTCTAAGGTATCCACAAACTCAGATGTCATTACTCAGTCCATTTGTTTTTCTTTGCTTAACATTGGATGCACCAAAGGCAACAAGCCACAATGACATCCTGCTAATTCAATGTTTGTGAGAAGATTTGTAGCTCGGGTGCTCGTTGCTGTGGTTCTGTTCGCCGAGCTGGAAGTTTTTGTTGCAAACGTTTCGTCCGCTGTCTAGGTGACATCCTCAGTGCTTGGGATCCTTCTGCGAAGCGCTTCTGTGGTGTTTCCTCCGGCATTTATAGTGGCCTGTCCCTGCCGCTTCCGGTTGTCAGTTTCAGCTATCCGCTGTAGTGGGACAGGCCACTATAAATGCCGGAGGAAACACCACAGAAGCGCTTCACAGGAGGCTCCCAAGCACTGAGGATGTCACCTAGACAGGGGACGAAACGTTTGCAACAAAAACTTCCAGCTCGGCGAACAGAACCACAGCAACATCCTGCTAATGTGCTGAGGACCTGTGCTCCAGAATTCACCATGCTTCCAGCAAAGTTGTTCCAGTAGAAAACTAGCACATACACATTCATCAGATATGTGCATTTTCAATCAACCTGTTCAGATATGTTATGACACACCTCAGAACTGGTAGAACTTGAACCTGGGCATCTACCCTTCAGGTAATCGCACTACAGTATATCACAATGTTCATCACATATATCTTGCCTACAAAAAATAGTTATTAATCTAACTTAACTAGTTATTACCTGATCAGGCTAATCATCAATCATCAGCTGCTAATTATTGTTTCCATATCAATTCACTGTCTTTGACCACTGCTGTGGGATAGTTGAACTGCTTGCAACATTGCATTCAGGCCCTCAGGGCTTTCTCTTGGTATTCCATGGATAGCTGGTCTCACTGTCTTTTGAGTCAAGATTAGAGTGGTGCTGGAAAAGCACAGCAGGTCAGGCAGCATCCGAGGAGCAGGAAAATTGACATTTTGGGCAAATGCCCATCATCAGGAATGAGGTTGAGAGCCTCAGGGGTGGACAGATAAATGGGAGGGGGATGGGGCTGGACAGAAGGTAGCTGAGAGTGCAATAGGTGAATGGAGGTGGAGGTGAAGGCGATAGGTGGGAGAGGAGGGTGGAGTTGATAGGTGGGAAGGAAGATTAACAGATGGGACAGGTCATGAGGGCAGTGCTGAGCTGGAAGGTTGGAGCTGGGGTAAGGTGAGGGGAGGGGAAATGAGGAAATTGGTGAAGTCCCCTTCCCCCAGTTCCAACCTTCCAGTTCAGCACTGCCCTCATGACCTGTCCCCTCTGTCAGTCTTCCTTCCCACTTATCCGCTCCACCCTCCTCTTGGACCTATCGCCTTCACCACCTCCATCCACCTACTGCACTCTCAGCTACCTTCCGTCCAGCCCCACCCTCTTCCCATTTATCTCTCCATCCCGAGGCTCACAGCCTCATTCCTGATGATGGGTTTTTGCCCGAAATGCCGATTTTCCTGCTCCTCCGATACTGCCTGACCATCTGTGTTTTTCCAGCACCAGTCTAATCTTGATTCTGATGTCCAGCATCTGCAGTACTCACTTTTGCCTCACTGTTTTCTGAGCCTATGTCTTAAGGATTTCCTGGGCTTCTTTTGGATATAGGACATTTTTTTCTTTCCAAATCCACCAATGCCACCAATGCAGTATTTACAAACCTTGACGTCCAGTTCTTCCTCACACCATTATTCATTGTTTCTGAGGTCAAGTTCACTTCCTGCATGGCAGCCAGAGTGCAAACTAGCTTGAACATATAATTAGCCACTCACAATATTAGACCTTTGCTAAGGCTTCCAACCATTCAACAACATTTAGTGCTGGATAGAATCTGCAATCACTTAAAACAGGCATGAAAACATTGGATTTTGTCTCTGTTACAGTGAACAAGTACTAGTGAATGACCCATCACCCCTTTGCAGGTATGGACAGAGTTAGTTCCAATATATCATAATATCTCATGATGGCTTAGTAATTTTAGAAGAGTATTTAAAAAATCAGGTGAGTGTCACCTCCTAAATTTTATTGCTATTTTTATTTCAGTCCACATAGTTAATTTGTCATTTGTTCCAATAATTTACTGGATTACTGCCTGTCATACTAAGTATTCTGAATTTATTTTTCATATGAGGATTATTCTTACCGATGGTAGCTGATGGAAAAGAGGTTCATGTCTTTGATCTGTCAGTCAGGAATAAAATAATTTTCACGATCCTGCAGTTATCCTATTGTATGCTGCAAATGGACCTAATCTGTGACAAAATGTCTCCAGATCTGCAGAAACATGTTTCTGAAAATTCCTATAAAATTCTTTCCATATGACTTTAATACCGTAATATTTCATATAATAAATGAAAATATTCCAGTCATCAAATTTATACCACAGAGAAATTAATCCTGTTAAGTGTCAAGTATCATCAAAATTTGTAGGACCAGATATTAACTATTATAAAAGTTAAAGCGAACCCATTTTATAGCAATAATAGTGTTAAGCCCAATATGCTGAATTGTTAAGTTGTGTTAATTTACCAATATCTCTCAAATAAGTTTTAATTTTTGCACCAGTAGCCCCCACAGTCTACTCAAATCTGCATTGTCCCCTCCTCATCACTGATTCCCCCTTCATCCTCTGGATAGTTATTCATCCTCTGTCTGACTTTTGATTGTATCATATTTTATTTGTTTCTTTGAGACAATGGTACATTTGGTTAAAATGAATTGCAGTTGTCTGCTTCATCACTGTCCAAAAATACACTTTAAGACCAATTTACCAAAGCTATTAACATGTGCCTGTGGGGTTTTCCTGTGAAACTAAGGTAGTCAATTGTGTTAATGCCTCATAAAAGGACAACCTCAGCTGCTTTCAGCCCAGATTGACATTATTAATGGCTTTCTGGGTAAATATTCATTTTCTGCAATCACAAAGGGTCACTCAACTTGAAACGTTAACTCTGATTTGTCTCCACAGATGATATTAAACCTGCTGAGCTTTGTTATCAATTTCTATTTTTATCACAGATTGCTCAAAATGTTTGTTGTAAAGGCATCATGCCGATTCAAGTATATTGTGTGATTAACATCTTTAGGATCTTTTTAAAATTGAGGTCTTTCTGCTATAACATGCATTTTGTTAACGCGCAATCACTATAATGTGATTGACAAATTGGGGGCATTGTTTCTAAAGTGCAATCTTTTAAAACGTGTTGGTTGTAATACAATCGCATCGCCAACACTTTAAGCACTATTTCTAAAGTGCAATTTTTCTATAACATGCGGTGCACAAGAATGCAACATCACGTTATAGAAGAATTACCTGTAATAGATTTGATTGATAGCAATGTAAGGTAAAGATTCGATTTTCAGACCAAAATTCTTAATCCCTTTGAGAGACAGTTCTCTCACCAGAAGTTTCCCATTGTGAGCTTGTTTCCTGTCAAGAAGCCTAAATCCCTCTCTCCTTCCTTAACGCATTCCAAAAGCCCATATTTTTGAGCTTTTTTACGACCGTCTGCTAGTATTTTATCAGTGTCCTTTCTTTTTGCATATAACTTATGAGATACCTCAGGATTTTTTTCCGACATCAAAGATGCAGTAAAATTGCATGTTTATGTTGAAGTTGCTTGCCCATGCTCTTCCCCTACCACATTCCCTTGCCCAAACTTCACCTGATCACTCACTCTCTACATCCACCCTTCTCCAAACAAGCTGCCTTTGTAATTTGATAAGGGACTGTGTAGACTGGTATGACAAAGTTGAACTTCAAAGTTTCCTCCCCTAAAGTTTAATGTTTGACCAAGGTTAACTAAGGTCCACCACTGGAATTTGTAAAATGTTATCATAAGTTCAGAATCAATGCTGATGACTGGCTGAGGCTTGTGCTTTGGGGAATTTCTGTCAATCATTGTATGTAACTTTGATAATACATCTGTGGAAGCGCAAAGAAATTGAATAGGCAGGATTTGTCCTATTTCTCAGCATTTCTATTGCTTGATCTACGAACCGTAGAATTCCTGCAGGAAATTGTGTATCTGGCTCCACTGAAGGACCAAGTCCTTTGTGAGCAAGGTTTTATTTAAATTAGTAGCCATTTCTATTATCATTTATATTTTCGAATAAAACAGTATTTGCTGGGTGTTTGGTTTTGTGAATCAGAGGATAGCTGTGAAGCTGTTTTTTAATTCTTTTTTTTGAAATGTCATTTTAGATTAGTATGTTTTTGATCATTAAAGCTGTTTTTGAAAGTGAGCTGCTTTGAAGTGGTCTCAGATGTAACAGCAATAAAAAGGATTCTATTAGACATAGTAATGAAGTGAGTGAACATAGAATGCTGAAATGGAAGCCTCAAATCAAGGAATATGACTGCTCATAAAAAATATGATGTTCCAAAAAATGTAGAAATAAACAGAGCATATAGTTTATTTTATTGTTAAGTGTCGTTAAAGCAAGGATAGTTCAAAACACTTTAAGAATATCATAAAGTGGTAGCTCAGTTCTTTCTACATCAGGGTGAAATTCCTTTGCTAGGGCGGTACGGTGGCACAGTGGTTAGCACTGCTGCCTCACAGCACCAGTGTCCCAGGTTCGATTCCAGCCTCGGGCAACTGTCTGTGTGGAGTTTGCATATTCTTCTCATGCCTGCGTGGGTTTCCTCCTGGTGCTCCGGTTTCCTCCTACAGTCCAAAGATGTGCAGGTTTGGTGAATTGGCCATGTTGAATTGCCCATAGTGTTAGGTGCATTAGTCAGAGGGAAATGGGTGTGGGTGGGTTACTCTTCGGACGGTCGGTGTGGACTGGTTGGGCCAAAGGGCCTGTTTCCACACTTGTAGGAAATCTAATCTAAAAATCAGCTTTGCCATAATTGAAGTTTCCCAAAAATCAATATTTTGACTCACAATAGTTCCCAGACAGAGGGAAGCAAGCATTCAGGACTAGGAGTTAGGCCCCTTAAGCCAGCTTCACTACTCAATTACATTGATTGTGACCTTATGCCCAGTTTTCTATTCCTTCACTCCCGAAAACCTTTAACTCCCTTGCTGATCAAAAATCCATTCAATTTAGTCTTGAACATGTTCAGTGATTTTCACTGCATACTGTCTGGGGAAGAAAATTGTACAGACCAGTGACCCTCTGAGACAATAAAGTTTCTCCTTTCCTCAGTATTAAATGGGAGATGTCTAATTTTCCACCTGTGTCCTGTGGTTCTGGACTCCTCAACAGGGGGAATCCCCCTACACTATATACCTGCAAGATTTTCTCAGAAACCTACATATTTCAACAAAGCCACCTCTCATTCCTCTAAATGTTGATGAGTCTCAGGTCTAATTAGCTCAACCTTTCCTGATGAAGGGCTTACGCCCAAAACGTTGATTCTCTTGTTCCTCAGATGCTGCCTCACCGGCTGTGCTTTTCCAGCATCCACATTCTTCGACTCTGATCGCCAGCATCTACAGTCCTCACTTCCTCCTCATAAGACAACTCCATTATCCCAGGTATCAGCTGAGTGATTGCCTGCAACTGCTGACCATTGCTGCTCCATTGGGCCGGGGAAGAACAGGAGGTCTCATAGAACCCAGTCCAGCCAACTACCTCAGGATATATGCTATGCTTGGCACTCAATATGTTTTCTGTCTGTCACTTCTGGAGGTATCCCCAGACAGTTTAGAAATCAGCAGTCATTTATTCAAATTGGCATCATGCTACTGTTGATCTGGTATCCAATTCAGGTGATAACCATTTCTGAAAAGTTAATCGAGAGATAGGAGTGCATGGGCTCTTGGATCCAAAGATGTCAAGATATCTGCATTTCCTTCTGGTTCCACCTCCAAGCTGAGCCTGCAGATCTAAGAAGATTCCACTCTACGTATTAGTCAAGATCATCTACTCTCCTTCACCTGCTTTGCCTTTGACATCTAAGTATTTATTTGGCTACATCTTATTGCAAGCTGGACAGAATAATTTGGTGGTTCAGGCAATAGTTGACTGTATTAGCAGTCATCACAATTTCTATGGAATAATAAGAATAGCCTTATGTTATTGCACAATCGCCAAACTGGCGGGTGATTGGTGACAATAACGTAAAATTTTATAGTCCATCCTGCATGCTAAAAAATGATCATCTGTTGAGCAGGTTCTTTATTGTACATTAATTTCAATGGACAGGAGTAAAGTCTCAACGCCAGCATAGTAGACGCTCAACAATTCTCTGAAATAACTGAGCAAGTCACTTGTTCAGTTCCTTCAAATGGGAAAAGGCAATAAATGCCAGATTTGCCAATGCTTTCCATATTCCAAAAATGTTTTTGTTTAGATGAATTATTATGATATTACAAAGCAATTTAATTTTGTGATTATATATGTATTTGTAAGAATGAATATGGATTTGGCTTATTTACCATGATTCTTAGTGTGTTTACAGTGTAAAAAATTTACTCATATTTAACATCTTTATCCTATTTATTTTATTCCTTTACAGGTTAAGAAGTGGCCTATTGGAAAGCATGGCTTATTATATGATCGTACCTGGATGATTGTCAACCAAAACGCTGTCTGTCTTAGCCAAAAGCAGGAGCCCAGACTATGTTTGATTCATCCACACATTGACTTAGAGCAAGGGATCATGACCATCAGTGCAGAAGGTTAGCCAAACCAATAACCCTTAGAGGCATTTGAGCAAACTTAAAAATAGTCATAAAAATAAGAAACGTTTATTAGAAAAGACAATTTAAGCCCATTGGATCATGCCAGTTTTTAGGCAGGAATTTCCAATTTTCAGTCAAATATGTTACAGCCCAAAGTCTCTGTGCAAGTTTTCTTCAGTCTGTAACCATTTTGCAATCTGGTTTTGACATTTCAATTTTAAATAAGCAGAAAATATAAAATACTTGTCAGTGGAGACAAACTAATATTGTGTTTCTAAGGTTAGCATTCCGTGATATGAACTCAGACCTTTGAACAAGGTGACCAGTTAATTACTATTACAGTTATGAAATTTCTAAGATTGTT
Organism: Chiloscyllium plagiosum; assembly: GCF_004010195.1. Taxonomy (NCBI): domain Eukaryota; kingdom Metazoa; phylum Chordata; class Chondrichthyes; order Orectolobiformes; family Hemiscylliidae; genus Chiloscyllium; species Chiloscyllium plagiosum. Next base: position 50,543,996 of record NC_057714.1, on the reverse strand, counting down.
ATGTTTTGGGATTGTCTTTTTAATTTAGGATATAAATGGATAAATTAAGGGTGTTATGCTTCTGTACTGAATGTCAAGTTTTGTAAATCATTACACTTCAAACTGTCTTATTTAATTCCAATATAGGATGGGATTGGGGGTCAGGAGGCAAGTTAATTAACATTTCTAGCTGGATGTAAAGCTCATGTGATTCATGCTGCCATGGAGCTGGAGATTGGGAGGGGAAGAGTTCATGAAAAGCCTTTGTAAATTTGGATTGCAAGTTCTTTAAAAGTATCTTTGAGAGACACAGAGACAATGTCAGACTGCACAAATACGAGTGAGCAGATTGAAGAGAGATTGAAGCATTGAAATTTAATTGTTCACTATCCGGAAAGCGATGGGGGCTCTGTCTCAGTATTACCACTGGACTGTTAATACAGAGACCCAGGAAATGTTCTGGGGGCCCATGTTTGCTTCCCGTTTTGGCAGATAGTGGAATTTGAATTCAATAAATATCTGGAATTAAGGGTCTAATGGTGACCATGATTCCATTGTTGATTGTTGGAAAATTCATCTAGTTCACTAATGTCATTTTGGGAAGGAAATTGCCATCCTGCATGTGACTTCAGAGCCACAGCAATGTGGTTGACTCTTAATTGCCCTTTCGGCAATTCGGGATGAACAATAAATGTTGGCCTAGGCCAATATCGTCCTCATCCTGTGAGTGAATGAAGAAAAGAAACCATTCAAATTAAGGTGGACAATTCAACTAGCTTTGGCTTGAGGGAAGGATCCACAATTTGTCCTTCTCCCTGAAAGTAATTTTGTGGAGCATATTTTGTCTGGTTGGAAAACAGAAGGGAAATTATCAGTAGCTTTTGAAAGATTCCAGGAGAATTCCTGGCTTTCGTTAAACTGTGGTGGGGGATGTTTAGTTTTTTGTAAAGATAAAATGGTTGATTTTTATTGTAGTTCAGAATATAAGTTGCCTACAGAAAAGTGTTTAATCAAAGTTGCTTTTTTTAAACTTGTTGAGGAAGTCTTAAAATTTGAAATCTTGGTCGATAATCCATTCATACAATGGAAGTTTGAATGAGGATTGTAACATTAGGAACCCATCTAAATGATACTATCTTTATGTAACTTCCAGGAAATGTAGTATAAAATATGGCCTGCAGGCCAGCATTTGGCACACCAAAAATATCTAACTCACCTGCAGGCTAAACTTTGAAATACAGGTCAGTGATGACAGCAGATTCTATAAGGGGCTGCTCCTCCCCTACAAGACCTATCAGCAACTATGTAGTTGTGTAACAGTCTGTGATTTTTTTTTAATTCAAGTGATTTGCTAGACAAGTACTTACTGCTCATCCCTAATTGTCCTTGAAATCAGTGCAGTCCATTTAGTGTACTCACTATACTGTTAGGGCAATAGTTTTGACCCAGCAGCATTGAAGGAATGACAATATGCTGAATGCCTTGGGGCAACTTGCAAGTAATGGTGTTCCTGTAGATCTGCTGATCTTGTCCTTCAAGATGGTCTTGGTCTTTGCTTTGAAAAGTGCTGTCAAATGAGCTATGATGGATTTCTGCAGTGCATTTGTAAATAATACACCCTGCTGTTACTAAGCATCATGAGTGATTGTGGTGCCAATGAAATGGACTGCTTTCTCCTGGACAATGAAAGTATCTTGAATATTTTTGGAGCTATACTCATCCAGACAAATGGGCAGTACTCCCATCACTTTCTTGGCTTATGCCTTGTAAATGGTAAACAGGCTTTGGGGAGTTAAAAATCACACAACACCAGGAAGATACAGAATTTATAGCAAAGGTTTACAGTGTGATGTAACTGAAATTATATATTGAAAAAGACCTGGATTGTTTGTTAAGTCTCTCACCTTTGAGAATGATCATGCTGGTTTCAGTTCTTTCGTATATAAATCGCAAAAGTTTTTTTAAAAGTTACATTCTCAAGTGAACTTTAACAAATGGTGTCAGGCTTTGGGGAGTCAGTAAGTGAATTACTCTCTTCAGGATTCCTAGCTTCTGACCTGCTGTTGTGGCCTCAGTGCTTACAACGTTAGTCCAGTTTAGTTTCTGATCAATGGTAGCTCCAGGATATTGATACTGAGGAATTCAGGGATGGCTATGCCATTGAATGTCAAGAAACAACGGTTCTCTGGTGTTGGAGGTGGTCTTTGCCTAGTACTTGTATGGCATGAATGTTCCTTGCTACTTGTGGCCCAAGCATAGACATTGTCCAAGTCTTCTTGTATTTGGACACAGATTGCTTCAGTATTGAGATTGGAGGAGCAGTGAGCAGTTGCTAAGGTGAGTGGTTACACAGAGTCTGAGACTGGATGAGTGGCAGTGAGTTTGTGGAGGTGGGAGAATGGGGATGAAAGGCTTCACTGAGAAGCTGCCAACCAGGTATTGAAGCAAAGAGGGTATTGTACTGGGGGAATAGAGGAAGAGGTTTTCTGCCAGTGAGGTGGGATATAGACACTGAGAGGGTTATGGAGGTATAGACTGTGTGTTTTCTGAATGCCTCCCATTTTTCTGCTGTAGATTTACCCTCAAATAGCTATTCCTAGTCTACTTTGTCCAGATCCTGCCTTATTTTAATAAAATCAGCTTTCCCTCCATCTAAACTCCTTTTTTGCAGACCATCTTTTTCCATAACAAACATAAAACTCATGGTAGATTAGGTTACTTACAGTATGGAAACAGGCCCTTCAGCCCAACAAGTCCACACCGACCCTCCAAAGAGCAACCCACCCAGACCCATTCTTCTAGATTTACCCCTTCACCTAATACTACGGGCAATTTAACATGGCTAATTCACCGAACTAGCACATCTTTGGACTGTGGGAGGAAACCAGAGCACCCGGAGGAAACCCACGCAGACACAGGGAGAATGTGCAAACTCCACACAGTCAGTTACCCGAGGCAGGAATTGAACCCAGGTCTCTGGCACTGTGAGACAGCAGTGCTAACCACTGTGCCACCATGCCGCCCACAAAATTAACAATGCAGCTATCACTAAAATGCTCCCTTGCTCCATCTCAAACAACTGCCTAGCTTAGATCCCCAGAATTAGATCCAGCATTGCACTGCACCTTGTATCCATATATTGATATAAAAAGCTCTCCTGAGTACATTTCAAGAAATGTCCCGTCTTTAAACATTTTATACCTTGATTATCCCAATTTATGTTAGAATAGTTGAAATCTTTTAATATAATTACCCTATTTTTGTTTTCACACACCTCAATGAATTGTCTACATACTTGTTTCTGTATTCCCTGCTGACTAGAGCTCTCTAATACACTCTCAGCAGTATCACTGCTCCCTTGTTATTCTGTAAGGCTGTACACACGAAGCCTCATTTAATGACCCTTCCATTTATTGTCCCACCTTACTGCAGTAATTCACTCCTTAATTAACAATGCAGCACCACCTGCTCTTTACACCCTCCCCTGTCATGCCTGAATATATTATAACCCAGAAATTCGAGTTGCCAATTCTGTCCCTTTCTCAACTATGTCTCTGTTAGAACAACAATATCACAATTCCATGTGACAATTCATGCCCTTAAGTGATCTGTCTCACCTATAATACTTCTAGCATTAAAATAGAGATCATGTAGCCTCACCTTGCTCCCTTGAGAGTCAACATGTCTGAACCCACTCTTTTCTAAGGTATGCTGTGACACTATTGAATTAATGCACTGTTATCCCCTGCTCTGTGCATTACTGGAACAAGCCCAGACCTGGGTGGCTGTATTATGACAGGATGTATTCTGGCCTTAGTTATCTGCCTATGATACAACTCATCCTCCCATGTAGGGGGATGGGACTACAGGAGTTAAGACGATGGAGTGTATTAGGAGGCCCTAAGGAGCAGGAATTGAAGCAGCTGAAAGATCTGGAGTTTCAGGCATAGTGAGGAGGAAATGTCCTGCTATCGGGAGGAAATGTCCTGCTATCTTCACAGCCCTCTTTTCATAAACTTTTCATCAAAATGTTAATTTTCAGACCTACGGTGATTGAGAGAGAGTGAGTGTGACAAAGTGTGTGAGTATTCAAGTGAGTCTGAGTGAGACCGAGTGTGTGTGAGGATTTCTATGAGAACGTTTGCGTGTACACATAAGCACAGGCACGTACACACGCAATTGCCCGCTAAGACCAACTTGGAGTATAAGCCGTCAGAGGTAAACACATGATTGATGTTAGTTAAGTTCCGCTCCTTAGCTTGGCTCTGGTCTGTCCCAATTTGAATACGATAAGGAGTTGGAGCCATGGCTGTCTATCTCTAAGTTTGTTTCTTAAGAGAAAAGGCGTGTAGGTTTGCTCGCTGAGCTGTAGGTTTGATATCCAGACGTTTCATTACCTGGCTAGGTAACATCATCAGTGGCAACCTCCAAGTGAAGCGAAGCTGTTGTCTCCTGCTTTCTAGTTGTATGTCTGTCCTGGATGGGGTTCCTGGGGTTTGTGGTGATGTCATTTCCTGTTCGTTTTCTGAGGGGTTGATAGATGGTATCTAGATCTATGTGTTTGTTTATGGCGTTGTGGTCAGAGTGCCAGGCCTCTAGGAATTCTCTGGCATGTCTTTGCTTAGCCTGTCCCAGGATAGATGTATTGTCCCAGTCGAAATGGTGTTTTTTTTCCTCCATGTGTAGGGCTACGAGGGAGAGAGGGTCGTGTCTTCTTGTGGCTAGCTGGTGTTCGTGTATCCTGGTGGCTAACTTTCTTCCTGTTTGTCCTACGTAGTGTTTGTGGCAGTCCTTGCATAGAACTTTGTAGACGACGTTGGTTTTGTCCATGGGTTGTACTGGGTCTTTTAAGTTTGTTAGTTTTTGTTTGAGAGTGTTGGTGGGTTTGTGTGCTACTAGGATTCTGAGGGGTCTTAGTAGTCTGGCTGTCATTTCTGAAACTTCTTTGATGTATGGTAAGGTGGTTAGGGTTTCTGGCTGTGTTTGTCTGCTTGTTGTGGTTTGTTCTTGAGGAATCTGCGGACTGTATTTTTTGAGTATCCGTTCTTCTTGAATACATTGTATAGGTGGTTCTCCTCTGTTTTCCGAAGTTCGTCTGTGCTGCAGTGTGTGGTGGCTCATTGGAATAGTGTTCTGATACAGCTTCGTTTGTGTGTATTAGGATGGTTGCTGGTGTAGTTGAGTATTTGGTCAGTGTTTGTTGGTTTTCTGTATACGCAGGTTTGTAGTTCTCTGTTGCCCTTTCTTTCGACTGTGACGTCCAGGAATGCAAGTTTGTTGTCGGTTTCTTCCTCCTTGGTGAACTTAAGAGAAAAGGCAAAAATGTTTAATTAGTTATTTCTGTTACATGACAGTTTGACATTTCTTTTTCATCTATATGCTTTTTATGTTTTCTTTGTGCCTTAACTTCTTTTTTAAAAAAAATCATTTTGCTGTGCCCTCCTGGGTCCCAGGATATTGTCTTTCTGGTTCAAGTGAAACCTGTTACAAAATAGAAGTAACATTACATTATGAAGAGCTAGCAAAAGCAGTGATTTTTGCTCCTTTTGGAGCAAGCAGTGTTAGAAATGATCAGAAACAAAAACAGAAATTGCTGGAAAAGCTTAGCAGGTCTGGCAGCATCTGTGGAGAGAAATCAGAGTTAACGTTTCGGGTCCAATGACTCTTCCTCAGCACTGATGGCAACTCCAAAAACGTTGGCTTTAATGCAGAAGATAGGGTGGGGGGAACTGAGTAAGGAGTAAACGATAGCCCAAAGAGAGAGAGAAGAACAGTTGAACAGAGAAAGGAGTGGATAACAATCAGGCTCAGAAAATGAATGCTACCAATGGGGACTGTTAGTGACTAACAATGAACTGTGTGTAAAAGCAGACCATGTGATAACAAGGCCTGGGGTGTGGAGTTTGGGCCACTTCAGCACACCACCTTGTTCCCTGGCCAACATCTCTGTCTCAGGCTTGCTGCAGTGCTCCAGTGAAGCTCAGAGCAAGGTGGAAGAACAAAACCTCATTTTCCACTTAGAACTCAATAGCCTTCTGGACTCAATACCAAGTTCAACAACTTTAAGGTTTGAGTTTCTCCCATGACATTACCCCAACCTCTATTCCCAGGTTAGGGGAGTCCAAAACTAGAGCGCATATGTTTAAGGTGGGAGGAGACCTAAGGGAAAACTTCTTAACACAAAAAATGGCTTGTTTGTGGTATGAGCTGCCAGAGGAAGTGGTGGAGGCTAGTACATTTACAACAATTAAAACGTGTCCAGGTGGTACATGAATAAGGATTTAAATGGATATGGACCAAATTCTGGCATATGGGACTAGATTAATTCAGGATATATGGTCGGCACGGACAAGTTGGACTCTATGACTCCATACAGAGAAGTGGCAATCTGCTTTATGGGCAGGTTGGTCGTGATGTTGCTGGTGCAGCACTTCCTCTTCCAGGAGAAGTGGAGACCACAACCTCAGACAATTCCAGCCTGGTTGGAGGTTGCCACTTGGGTTAATGCAGTCTTGATCATTTGGAGGAGTGTAAAAAGGAGGTCAGTGTACTTTATCACCCTGCGAGGTAAGTTGAAACATGTGATACCTCACACTCACTCTATCTCTGAAACTATATCCACCTCCCACCAAGCATCATGCATCACTGTCACTATTGCCTGCAATGTCTTTCCCACCTGCTTCACCCGCCCTAACTCCCAACACCATTTACATGTCCTCTGTGCTGCCTACTCATACAGTTGGGAAACTTTCTCACCTCCACCAGTGTAATAGCTGTGCCTTCCACATTCATTTCCAATAATTATTGCTTCTTTTATTTAACCCACAATAGGACATGAAGTCAAATTAGATAGTGTGCAGTTCATTATTCAAATGATCATTTATTATGCATTCTGACTTTGACCACCTGAGCAAGGCTTGGATTGGTAACAGGTGCTGCCCTTGATTCACTGTTCCAAGAAACCTGAGCAAAGGCTATCCTCTTGACTTGAGGACTGGAGTAGTATGAGCCTGCTATCTCGATCTGAGTGGGCAAAATGCAGAAAAAGCAAGGAGAGACAATGCAAAGCAGGATGCTGCGAACAGAGGTTCAGAGTGAGTGAGTGATATCAGAGAGTCGAGAGATGCAACGTTTTCCATGAGCTAGGTGCATGTCCCTGAGCACACAATGTCCTTGCAGCAGCATTACACTGATAGTTGCTGGACCAGCCAGAGGTACAGCGTTGAAGCACTTCATGCATCTTACAAGTGGCTTGAAAATATGTCTCAAGAATTCTCAAAGGCTGCCAGTGCAGTATGTCAGATGCCACTAGCCATGGACGTAGGATGCTTAAGATCAGTGCCCATGGAGTGTATCCTGACGTATTGACGTATCCCATCTGTCACGTTTTGCCCACTTTCCTAGTCTTGCCAAGCCCTTCTGCAGCCTGCTTACCTCCTCAACACTGTCGGTCCCTCCACCAATCTTTGTGTCATCTGCAAACTTAGCAACAATGCTCTCCATTCCTTTGTCCAGATTGTTAATGGATTATGTGAATAGTTGTAATCTCAAAACTGACCTCTGCAGAACTTCACTAGTTACCAGCTGCCATCCTGAAAAAGACCACTTTATCCCTACTCTGGATTTCACAGGGGCTGGAATTGTCGTTGGATGTTCCAGGGTTTAGATCTTTTTTAAAAAATATAGGGAGGGGAGTAAAAGAGGAGGGAGAGTAGCATTGTTAATTAGCGAGTACATCACAGCTGCAGAAAAGGAGGTTGTTGAGGAGTGTTTGTCAACTGAGTCAGTATGGGTGGAAGTCAGTAACAGGAAAGGAGCACTCACTTTATTTGATGTTTTCTAAGACCCCCCAAAAGCAGCAGAGAGATGGAAGAACAGATTGGACAGCAGATTTTGGAAAGGTGCAGATGTAATAGAGCGGTTATTATGGGTTACTTCAACTTCCCCAGTCTTGATTGGTACCCCATTAGTGCAGATGGTCTGGGTGAAGCCAATTTTGTCAGGTGTGTCCAGGAAGGATTCCTGACTCAATATGTAGATATGCCGAATGGGGGGAGGCCATATTAGATTGGTGCTGGGCAACAAGCCAGGCCAGGTGTCAAATCTCTTGGTGGGAGAGCCTTTCGGTGACAGTGACCACAACTGTGCAACCTTTGCCATAGTCATGGAGAGGGATAGGAACAGACAGTATGATGGGTAGTTAATTTGGGGATGGGGAAATTATACTGCTATTAGACAGGAGCTGTGGAGTTTAAATTGGAAACAGTTATTCTACAGGAAATGCACAACACAAATGTGGAGGCTGTTTAAGGAGCACTTGTTGCGAGCATTGGATAACTTTATCCCACTGAGATAGGCATGGAATGGTACGATGAAAGAGCCTTGGACAAGAAGAGGAGAGGAGCTTCTCATCAAGAGGAGAAAGAAAGCTTATTTAAAGTTGAGGAAGCAAGGATCTAGCACAGTTTTAGAGGATTAAAGGATAGCTAGGAAAGAACTCAAAAATGGACTGAGGAGAGCTAGGAAGGGGCATGAAAAAGCCTTGGCAGGAAGGATTAGGGAAAACCCAAAGGCATGCTACACTTAGGTGAGGAATGAGACAATGATCAGAGAGAGGGTAGGGGTGATCAGGGATAGTGGAGGGAACATGTGCCTGGAGTCTGAAGAGGTAAGAGAGGCCCTCAATGAGTTTTTTTGCTTGTCTTCACTAGAGAAAGGGACCTTGTTGATAGTGAGAACACTGTGGACCAGGTTAATAGGCTTGAACAGATTGATATTAAGAAAGTGGATGTGCTGAAAATTCTGGGAAGCATCAAGATAGGTAAGTCCCCAGGGCTGGACTAGATATATCCAAGGTTACTACAGGAAGTGAGGAATGAGATTGCTGCCCCTTTGGCAATGATTTTTGTATCCTTACTCTCCATGGTGTAGTACTGGATGATTGGAGTGAAGTGAATGTTGGGCCTTTGTTCGAGAAAGGGAATAGGGAAATCCCTAGGAATTAAGACCAGTTGGTCTTACGCCTGTGGTAAGCAAGGTACTGGAAAGGATTCTGAGAGATAGGATTTCTGACTGTTTGAAAAAACATAGTTTGATTAAAGATAGTCAGCCTGGCTTTGTGAGGGGCATGAAAAGGACTTTGAGAGGCCTTTTGTTTATATGTAAACAGATGAGACTTCAGGCCAAAGTGGTCATGTTTTAGAAGTGACCTGTATAAAGAAAGGGGACTGGTCAGCTCTCTAGCTGAGCTGAGCAGTTTTAGTTCAGTCTTGAACTGGTGAGAAGTTCAACAGAGAGCTGTGTGGAAACTCTCTATCTATCTCTCTCTCTTTCTGCCTTTCAACTTTAACCTGTAAGCATGTGTGCCATTTATATTGTTTTTTTAAAGGGACTTACTGGGACTGTTGTGTATATTCAGAACAGCATAATTAAGTTGAGTGAATAGGTTGAATTCTGTTGGGGTTCTTTATTCTGTTTTTTGTGTTTCCTTGTGTAATTTTGTGAATAAATTTTTGTCTGCTTTCAAATCTAGGAGTCAATGTAGCTAACTTAATCCGGGTAATTTTCACTGTACACTTATCAAAACAAATTGCAAAGTTATGGTCTGAGCTGCCTGCTCGAGAATGTTTTGAGTGGTCTGCCTTAATCCATAACAAATTTGCAGAATTTTAAACAGCAAGTGGAAGGTGCTAGTGTCTTTATTTCGGGTGTTGGTTTGGATGGGTAGAAAAAGCTTGGGATAGGAATGGCTCTTTCAGTTGTCAAAAGTTTTCTGGATGTGGATGCGGTGACCTTGGAAGTTTTGCAAAAAGTGAATAAGACCAAGTTGCAAGAATTAGCAGAGAAGCTGGAATTGGAACTGCCTGCTTCTGTGAGGAAAGGAGAGATCATTACTGCAGTAGTTCAGCATTTAAACATGCTGGAGAAACCATCAGAATCTATAGAGATGGCAAGAATTCAATTGCAAATGAAGCAGCTTGTGTTAGAGGTGAGAGATAAGATTAGATTAGATTAGATTCCCTACAGTGTGGATATAGTCCCTTTGGTCCAACTTGTCCACATCGACCCTCTGAAGAGTAACACACCCAGACCCATTTCCTTCTGAATGATGCGCCTAACACTATGAGCAATTTAGCATGGCCAGTTCACCTGATCTGCACATCTTTGTGACTGAGGGAGGAAACTGGAGCACTCAGAGGGAACCCATGCAAACATGGGGAGAATGTGCAAAGATAAGGAAAGGGCAGCAGAAATGGAACTGTTTGAGTTACGATTCGAAGCAGAAGGAAAAAGAGATAGCAGCAGAACAAAGAGAAAGAGAGAGAGAGAGCAGCAAAAGAGAGGGAAAAAGAGAGAGCAGAGAAAGAAGAGTTGAAATCCAGTTGAACTTCAAAAATTGACAATTAAAAAGGAAGGTCAGCTTTAAAGGCTGGAGATAAAGGCTGAGGGAAGGCTCAGTGAGGAAGTAGTGCGAACTCATGTGGAAGAACAGAGTTAAAACAGCAAGATTAGTAGCTGAAGTGGCTGATGATTATGAGCTGGTCCATAAAACATGGTTTGGCTTCCAGGATCAATTTCAGTCCATGAGGGAAAGAAACTGGGGCAAAGAGAAATCCTCACATGGAAAGGGAAAGGTAGATCTCAGTGAAGATCATAAGGATAATGTACCACAAGGTAAAAAAGAAACCCTTGAGGGGGACAAAGAAGTTACAAAGCTCCAGTGTTTTCATTGTAATAAAGTGGGCCACAGGAAATCGCAGTGTTAGTGGGCTAGCAGAAAGCCAGATGTAGGAAAACCAGACAAGGCTGGAAGTTTTGTTGGACTAGTAACAAAAAGCCCAAGGGAAGTCAGACAACTGCCTCAGAGTGTACAAGATGATCCAAGGTTGATTAAGGAAGAAGTGCCAGAACTGTTTAAAAATTATACAAACAAGGGCAAAGTTTATTCACTTAGGCCAGGAGCAGTAGGTAAGAAGGTTATGATAATAAAGGGCACAGGATCCTCTGTATTTGTAATGCTGAAGGATGAGGAGATATACACTCTTGAGTGACTATTGCCAGAAATGGTATTGGTCAGAGGAATTCATGGTGAGACAAAAAGTACTCAGTTTTGTAGAGTGAGGCTATAGAGTCCAGAGAAGAATGGAGAATTTGTGGTAGGAGTACTGGACAAACTCATAGCTCCAGGAATACAATTTGTCCTTGCAAATGATACAGCTGGTTCACCGGTAGGTTCACCTACTCCAGTTGAAAGGCCAGTGGAGATGCAGGCAACCGAAGAAATGAAGAATCTTTATCCAGGAATTTCCCAAATTGTGTGATCACAAGATCACAGAGGCACAAGCTGAAGCAGGAGAGATCAAAAGGCACAGATAAGGAAGCTGACATAGCTTTATCCAAGACTTTTTTGATCAGATAAGTGGAACAGAGAAGGAGCAAATAGGTAAACATTCTAGTATCTTTAGCTCTGCTAAGCTGATTGAATTACAGCAGAAAGATGAGGAATTAAAACAATTAATCAAAAGGCATATGCAGAGAAGCAGAGTGAATACCTTCATGTGTTATTACTTAACAAATGATGTCTTAATAAGGAAATGGAGACCATCACGCAGCAAACAGATGAGAAATGGGCAGAGATTTATCAAATTGTTTTGCCAGTAGGGTACAGAAAGGAGGTGCTGCAAGTGGCACATGAGCTCCCACTTGGAGGTCATTTAGGGATGAGGAAAACACAGGCTAAAATACAACATTTTTATGGTCTGAACTATACAAAGATGTAATTGAATTTTGCCAGATGTGTCATACATGTCAGCTAATCAGAAAACCAGAGGCAGTAAAAAAACCTGCACCTTTAATACCTATGCCAGCATTTGAGGAATTTTTCACAAGAGTCTTGATTGATTGCGTAGGTCCCCTGCCTCAAACAGTAAGTAGGAATAAGTATGTATTAACAATAATAAGTGTGTCGACTAGGTTTCCAGAGGCAATCGCATTCTGCAACATCACAGCTAAAAGAGTTGTTGAAGAATTACTTAAATTATTTTACTAGATATGGACTATCAGTAGAGATCCAGTTAGATCAAGGATCAACTTCACATCCAAACTATTCCAGGAAGTTTTGGATAACTTGGGAATAAACCAATTCAAATCTACTGCTTACCATCCAGAATCGCAGGGAGTGCTAGAAAGATGGCATCAAACACTGAAGACCATGATAAGGGCTTATGGTCAGGATTATCCAGGTGATTGGGGTAAGAGAGTTCCGTTTATACTTTTTGCGATCAGAGATGCACAGAATGAATTGACCAGATTCAGTCCATTTGAATTAATTTTGGGGTATGAAGGAAGAGGAGCTGAAGGATTCTAGGTAATCCAAGGTGGAGGATGGGAAAAAATTCTGGCTTTAACAGCTGTTCCTTTTTTGAGGTATTTTAGGTGTTAGAGGTGATTTCCTCGAATTTCAGGAGCAGCAATTACTGTTTTATATGCTGTTGCATTGTTTTGGAACTTTGGAGAAAAAAAAGTCAAAACATCAGTAGTTTTAAAAGGAAAAGGAACCGACAAAGGGAGCACTTTGTGAGGTCAGTGCAGGAGAGAGAGAAGAAAGAAACTGACAGAAGTGAACCTGCACAGTTACTGTCTTTGCTGTTTGAATTCATGTATTGCTGGAGATCGGAGTGCGTCTGGACAATTAACAAGCAGTAAAATTCACAACTAATCTTGGAGGAATCTGTTTGGGAAAGGTCACAGCACAGAAACAGAAGTGAATATTTAAGTAGTGGGTAGAGTGGGTTCTTTCTTGATTACATGTTTTATTGAGATATGTCTCTTAAACTTAAAATATAAGCCATAACTATTAATTTAACCTACAGCAGTGTTTTATAGAGGAAAAAGACGATGTTATTTTCTGGGTCTGTAGATTGTGAAGGTGCAAAATTGGCCTTTAGTCGAGTGATATTGCTCTTTTTGTTGGATGTGGGAGTTTAGGGAGAGTTTATGGGTTACTGAGGATTATATCTGCAATAAATGCCGTTGGTTGCGAATCCTGCCAGATCAAATGGATCAGTTGGAGAGACAGAGGCAATGAGGAATTTACAAGAGCAAGGGGATGTGATGAATGGCAGTTATACGAAGGAGGAAAAGTCGCAGATGTAGTCACATAGATGGGTTAACTCCCGGAAAGATAAGAGAGGTAGGCAGTTAGTGCAGGAGTCTTCTGTGGCTATACCCATTTAAAACAAGTATGGTGTTTTGGAAAATGTAGGGGGTGATGGATTCTCAGGGGAACGTAGCATGAACAGCCAAGTTTCTGGTATTGAGACTGGCTGTAATGCGTCAGGTTCGAAGAGATCAATTGTAGAAGGGGACTCTCTAGTCCAAGGTACAGACAGATGTTTCTCTGGCTAGCAGCGAAAAATCAGAATGGTGTGTTGCTTACCTGGTGCTAGGATCAAGAATGTCTCAGAGAGGGTGCGGAATGTTCTCAAGGGGGAGTCGGGCCATCAAGAGGTCCAATGACATAGGAAGGGAAAAGGTTGAGATTCTGAAGAGAGATTACAGAGGGTTAGGCAGGAATTTTAAAAGGTGGTCCTCGAGAGTAGTAATATCTGGATTACTCCTGGTGCTATGAGCTAGTGAGGGCAGGAATAGGAGGATAAAGCAGATGAATGCATGGCTGAGGAGCTGGTATATGGGAGAAGGATTCACATTTTTGTATCATTGGAAACTCTTTTGGGGTAGAAGTGACCTGTACAAGAAGGACAAATTACACCTAAATCGGAAAGGGACTAATACACTGTCAGGGAGATTTGCTAGAGCTGCTTAGGAGGATTTAAACTCATATGGTGGAGGGTGGGACCCAGGGAGATAGTGAGGAAAGAGATCAATCTGAGACTGGTACAGTTGAGAACAGAAGCGAGTCAAACAGACAGGGCAGGCAGGGACAAAGAAGAGAACAAAGTAGGACCTGTAAATTAAACTGCATTTATTTCAATACAAGAGGCCGAACAGGGGAGACAGATGAACTCAGGCATGATTAGGAGCATGGGACTGGGATATCACAGCAATTGCAGAAACATGGCTCAGGGATGGACAGGACTGGCAGCTTAATATTCCAGGATACAAATACTACAGGAAGGATAGAAAGGGAGGCAAGAGAGGAGGGGGAGTGGCATTTTTGATAAGGGATAGCATTACAGGTGTACTGAGGGAGGATATCCCCGGAATTACATACAGGGAAGTCGTTTGGGTGGAACTGAGAAATAAGAAAGGGATGATAACCTTATTGGGATTGTACTATATACTCCCTAATAGTCAGAGGGAAACTGAGAAACAAATTTGTAAGGAGATCTCAGTTTTCTGTAAAAATAATAGGGTGGTTATGATAGGGGATTTTAACGTTCCAAACATAGACTGGGACTGCCATAGTGTTAAGGGTTCAGATGGAGAGGAATTTTTTAAGTGTGTACAAGAAAATTTTCTGATTCAGTATGTGGATGTACCTACGAGACAAGGTGCAAAACTTGACCTACTCTTGGGAAGTAAGGCAGGGCAGGTGACTGAGGTGTCAGTGGGGGAGCACTTTGGGGCCAGCAACCATAATTCTATTAGTTTTAAAATAGGGATGGAAAAAGACAGACCAGATATAAAAGTTGAAGTTCTAAATTGGAGAACAGCCAATTTTGAGGATATTGGGCAAGAACTTTCAAAAGCTGATTGGGGGCAGATGTTCACAGGTCAAGGGATGGCTGAAAAATGGGAAGCCTTGAGAAGTGAGGTAACGAGAGCCCAGAGAAAGTATATTCCCGTTAGGGTGAAAGGAAAGGCTCGTAGGTATAGGGAATGCTGGATGACGAAAGAAATTGAGGGTTTGGTTAAGAAAAAGAAGAAAGCGTATGTTAGGCATAGACAGGATAGATCAAGTGAAGCCTAAGAAGAGTATAAAGGTAGTAGGGAGTATATTTAAGAGGGAAATCAGGAGGGCAAAAAGGGGACATGAGATAGCTTTGGGAAATTGGGTTATGGAGAATCCAAGGGGATTTTTACAAACACATTAAGAACAAAAGGGTAACTAGGGAGAAAATAGGGCCCCTCAAAGATCGGCAGGGTGGTGTTTGTGTGGAGCCGCAGAAAATAGGGGAGATACGAAACAAATATTTTGCATCAATATTGACTGTGGAAAAGGACATGGAATATATAGAATATAGGGAAATAGATGGTGACATCTTGAAAAATGTCCATATTACAGAGGAGGAAGAGCTGGATGTCTTGAAATGCATAAAGGTGGATAAGTCCCCAGGATCTGATCAGGTGTTCCCTAGAACTCTGTGGGAGGCTAGGGAAATGATTGCTGGGCCTCTTACTAAGATATTTGTATCATGAATAGTCACAGGTGAGGTGCCAGAAGACTAGAGGTTGGCTAACGTGGTGCCATTGTTTAAGAAAGGTAGTAAGGACAAGCCAGGGAACTATAGACCAGTGAGCCTGACGTCGGTGGTGGGCAAGTTATTAGAGGAAATCCTGAGGGACAGGATGTACATGTATTTGGAAAGGCAAGGACTGATTTGGGATAGTCAACATGGCTTTGTGCATGGGAAATCATGTCTCACAAACTTGATTGAGTTTTTTGAAGAAGTAACCAAGAGGATTGATGAGGGCTGAGCAGTAAATGTCATCTATATGGACTTCAGTAAGGCGTTCAAGAAGGTTCCCCATGGGAAACTGGTGAGCAAGGTTAGATCTCATGGAATACAGGGAGAACTAGCCACTTGGATACAGAAATGACACAGGGTTATTTTTCAGACTGGAGGCCTGTGACCAGCGGAATGCCACAAGGATCAGTGATGGTTCGACTACTTTTCATCATTTATATATATATGATTTGGACATGAGCATAAGAGGTATATAGAACATAGAACATAGAAGAATACAGCGCAGTACAGGCCCTTCGGCCCTCGATGTTGCGCCGATCCAAGCCCACCTAACCTTACTAGCCCACTATCCTCCATATGCCTATCCAATGCCCACTTAAATGCCCATAATGAGGGAGAGTCCACCACTGCTACTGGCAGGGCATTCCATGAACTCACGACTCGCTGAGTAAAGAACGTACCCCTAACATCTGTCCTATACCTACCCCCCCTTAATTTAAAGCTATGCCCCTCGTAATAGCTGACTCCATACGTGGAAAAAGATTCTCACTGTCGAACCTATCTAAACCCCTAATCATCTTATACACCTCTATCAAGTCACCCCTAAACCTTCTTTTCTCCAATGAAAACAACCCCAAGTGCCTCAGCCTGTCCTCATATGTTCTTTCTACCATACCAGGAAACATACTGGTAAACCTCCTCTGCACCCGTTCATATTTCATCTTTTTTGTTTCAGCTGGTTTTTAAAGGTTTCCTAATTCCTTACATTCCCAATAATCTTCACCACGTTGTATGTTTTCTTCATTTGCTTTTCTACTGTCCATGATTTCCCTTGTCAGCTACGGTTGCCTTGTCCTCCTCTGAGAGGGATGAGTTTCAGCTGTGCCTCCTAATTACTACCAGATAGTCCTCCCATTACTGCCCCATCGTCTTCCCAACTAATCTTCCATTTCAATTAACACTTCCTCCCTCAAGTCTTTATAGTTTTTTGCTACTCAGTTATAACCGCATCACATCCAAAAGTGAACAATATTTCTAAACTGAAAGAGGGAGTTTTGAGAGATGGGACACGGAGAATGAGTGGAG